>NC_141602.1:50179808-50321684 GCF_047967505.1 Dipteris shenzhenensis | reverse complement strand
TTATTCATTTAAAGGTCTTTTTAAATTTATAATTAATTTAAAATTTTGAATCTCATAATTATTTTATCCTTTTATAGGAGAAGGGAGAGGAGGAGGATGAGGAGGACATAGCTGGAGCAGAGAATATAGAAAGCTCATCTCAAGAAAGCAAAGCTGCTTTGGCTATCCATCGGATGACTCTAGAAAATAATCATACATTGCAGCAAATGGAGAAGTCATTTCAAGTTAGGTTTCAAGTTCGAGAACAACCTCTTACTTTTATATTCGATGAAGAGGACATTTCAATCCTCATAAACTTCAAGAAAGATGTGAATGACAAGGTTATAATAGCCATCCTCAGGTTTGACACAAACTTTTTACTGACTTTATGCTTTTGTATTAAATGAACTAATATTCTTTTCTTTTTATTGCAGTATGGTTTTACAACAGCTTCCGCTATATATACAAAGATGTGCATATATGGTCGATCCTCTTGTTTCTAGTGTACTTAGCAATAAGCAGAAGACCATAGATGATGTTTTTAAGTGGTTGCAACCTATTGATTTGACTGCGGCGCGAGTTATCTTTACCGCATATCACGAGGAGTGAGTATCAATCCCTACCTAGCTTATCTCTTACATTGTGGAGGATTATATCAAATAATAATTATTCTTAATTGATAATGCAGCTTGCATTGGAGCTTGGTAATTGTGGACATCTTAGCCAAGCAATGCTTCTTTGTCAATTCAATAGCATCTATCCATGGCAGTGTGTCAGAGTAAGTATAACCTACTTGTGTCATAATTATGTCAATGAGATGCATCCTATGCAATGCGCACATTCATTTATGTTTTCTATTTTGATGTGTAGATCTGCTCGAAAGTTGGTAAGTGCTATAGATGCACTTATGCAAATGGAGGGTGACTTGGAAGATCAAATAGAGTATGTAACATGCCCTGCAGCGAAGCAGAATGATGACCACAGTTGTGGGTGGAGAGTTGGATATAACTGCTTTTTGCTCCTTGCTCAAATTTTTAATTTGAGAGGCGGTGAAACCTCATTGTCCACATATACAGACTTGCATCTATATGCATTTATGTCATCTACCATTAAGGCATTTATTGATAACGTGGTGGAGCATCCAGAGGAAACATTGGTTGCTACGCCCATAAGTTGTCCTGATGTAACCGCTGTATTGGACGAAATGGGGAGCTCTTCTGAGGTTAAGGTCATCATTAGCAAGCAACCTCGTGTTTTGACTTTTGGTAGCGAGGAAGTTACAATCCTCTCCGACCCTTTGAAAGAGGCTAATGACAAAGTCATGATGGCCATCCTCAGGTTTGATATGAACATCTCTTGACTTGATACTTCAATCATTTGATTCAATCTACTTCTAACATTTGTTTATTTATTGCTGCAGTACGGTTATATCTCATTTTCCTAGATCAGTACAGAATCGCGTCTGTATGCTCGATTCTCTTCTTTCAGCTGTACTTAGTGATACCAAGAAGACAGTAGATGATGTTTGTTCAATTCTACAACCTTTAGACTTGGATGGCATACTACTTGTCTTTATGCCATACTATGAGAAGTAAGTATGGTCTCAATCTTTCTTTTACTCTCTTATTTATAATATTGTGTCAATTAATACTTAATATTGTGATAAATCTTATCGCTCTTTATTGGTGATGTAGTTCACATTGGAGCCTGATAGTATGGGACCTTGATGACAACCATTGTTGGTTTGTCAACTCAATTACAGGCTTTCACGGGGTGTTCAAGTAAGTGTTCTTTTATCATATCATTATGAACATGCATCTTACTATTTACTACACAAATTCACTTTGTCATATGTCATGATGGACAGGTCTGCAAACAAGTTAGTTTCTACGATTATGAAAATCAGGGAGCATCAAGACCAACCAAATTTCCAGACACGCCTCGCAGTGGAGCAAAAAGACATGTTTAGTAGTGGGTGGAGAATTGCCTACAACTTCATGTTGTATCTCAATGAAATTTTTGAACATGCCTCCATAGAAGCATATACCAAGCTCGAGCTACAAGATTTTGTGGCTAAGACTGTTCACTATCTAACTGCTATCATTGGGAAACAACATGATGGACTCAATGAAGAACCTGAGGGAGCCAAAGAAAAAGAAGAGACAATTCGGTCTCCTTCTGTATCACAGCCTCAAGTAGAAGCATTACAGTCTACACTTGAACTACACTTGAATTAGAGACTCAATGCATTCTTCCTGCACAAGAAGTGGAGACTCAATGTGCATCTACAACATCACATCTTGTAAAGGAGGAAGAGATTAAGTCTATCCCGATTGCACCAGAAGTAGAATCTCAATGTACACCATCCACACAAGTAGAGACTCAATGTACTCTTAGAGAATCACAGCCTCAAGAGGACTCATCAGACTCTATTCAGTTGTAAAACATGTAGAAAGAAACATGAGTCCTTGAAGATTTTTATCTTGTTTGTATTGATTAATGATAGTGTTTTTAAAACTTATGTTAAATGTTACAATACATTAGGATATTTTATGATATTTATTCATTACAATACATTAGGTTTTACTTTTTTGAAAGTCTAATTTATTATGTACAATAAATATCTTATGATGAGAATCTAATAATTATATCATTCTTATGTTCCATCACTTTATTTTATAGATTTCAATGTACTCAAAATCTATCATTTATTATGTACAGCAAGTCTAACTTATATTATATTAAAAGAATATCTCATGATGAGATTCTAATAATTACTAACTTATATTATATTAAAAGAATATCTCATGATGAGATTCTATTAATTATATCATTCTTGTGTTCCATCATTTTACTTTATAGATTTCAATGTACTATCACTATCTTATATGTCTCAAATGTCTCCCATTACGGTCTTGCATCCCATCATTTTATTTTATAATGTCTCGCATTACGATCTTGCATCTAGTCATCTCGCATTACGGTCTTGCATCTGTAGTTCTATAAATTCCCTAGTAGTCGTTCATCTTCTATATCTCACCCGCAGCAGACACTTCTTCCACTTTGCTCTTCTTACCTTACTTCTCTCCTCAAGCTTGCTCCTTCCTCTCCTCAAGCTTGCTCCTTCCATCTTGCCCGCAGCCTTGCCTCCTCTTCTCAAGCATACTCCTTTCATCTTTCCTTACCTCCTCTAGTTACCTTCCTCACTCTCGTTACCTTCCTCACCTCGTTCGTCTTCTATATCTTTCCTCACTCTCGTTACCTTCCTCACCTCGTTCGTCTTCTATATCTCACCCGCAGCAAAAACTTCTTCCACTTTACTCTTCTTACCTTACTCCTCTCCACACTTCTTCCACTTTACTCTTCTTACCTTACTCCTCTCCTCAAGCTTGCTCCTTCCATCTTGCCCTCAACCTTACCTCCTCTTCTCAAGCATACTCCTTTCATCTTGCAGCCATTATGGATCTTTTTAAGGTAATCGATTCTGTCGAGCAAGCCATTAGCAGCCTCAAAGAATGGATTGCCGAGAACCAAGGAAAGAGAGAGGAGAGAAAGCAAAATCCAGCTCCATTAACCCAGTACGAGAAGGACGACTTTGCTTGTCAGAAGGGCTTAGAGAAGGAAGAGGAAAGAAAAATAAGTATGGCTACTACTGAAATAGATAAATTGCAGTCATATAGGAGAGAGTTGATAGACTTTCAAAGTGAGATATCTTTGCGTGTGGCTCGTTATGGAAGATTTTCCCCCAAGGAAGCGCAAGCCATTCGGAACAAACAAAGTGTTATGCAGGAGAAAATTCATCAATCCTTACTTCTCTTCTATAATTTTAACTACATCGATGAGGAAGAGATGAGCTCAGCTCTTGAATGGGTTGAATTCAGGCTAAGGACTTGAAAATAGAAAATTCATCAAATTGAATGGCTGTAGTCTTGAAAATCTCAGGCTTAACTTTTGAAGGTGTTTATTAACACCATTAAATATTAAGAGAGTTTACAACAACCGAATCTTATTTTTTCATGTAACTTATGTAGTCTTAAAAATCTCAGGCTTAACTTTTGAAGGTGTTTATTAACACCATTAAATATTAAGAGAGTTTACAACAACCGAATCTTATTTTTTCATGTAACTTATGTAGGCTGCGTTAAATTTTATAATTTTAGTTTCATGTCCTTAAAAAATATATTAAAAAATGCTTGTTTTTATGTTTTTATATGTGCTTTGAAGATTGGGTTTTTCTTAAATTTTATCTGAAAACTAGTCCAAAAGTATATGTAAAAATGAATTTGTACATTGACAAGTCCAAAATTAATGAAATAAGTGTTTTCATTATTATATGCACAAGTTTGGAATACAAGCTCCCTCTTCTCTTCAAGCTTGTCTTTGGGTGTTCTCTTGTTTCCCTTGTAGTGCCTTTGTGTTTGCCACTCCATCCCCCTTCACTCTCCTCCTCCCTTCTCCTTCTCCCTCTCTTCTCCCCTCTCCTCTCCCTTCTCCCCCTTCCCTCTTTCTCTCATGGAAACACATTGCAACAATTTGGGAGCCACTTCAGTGATGCATGCGAGATGGCTCATGCCTTGTATTGCTCTCACAAGTAGCTTGGAGTGGAGGCTCCATCGGCATTCCTTCAAGATCCCCATGACATGTGAGTCACCATCGAGACCACACATTTTTTGTGCCACTGCTGGGGAGTTCAAGGTATGCTTTTGCATTGCACTAGCTTTCTCTCATCATATACCCTTTGCTCATGATTTGAAGCTTAACTTGGAGCTTTGATAGTGGAGTTGTAGGAGAGGAAAGAGTCAGGAAGTGTGAGTTTGGACAGAAAAGTTAGGAAAACTATCATTTTCTATTGGAAAGTCTTTTTTATCATTTGAAGCTTGCTTTTTATGTTTTTACTGTTTTGAGTTGGTAGGAAGATAGTTGGAAAGATTGCTAAGGAGTGTATGGCATCAAAACTTAAAAAAAACAACCAAAAATCAGGAATCAAGCTCAAAATGCAAGTGGTTTTGAGTGTTGAGAGTCACATCTTCAAGAAATCTCTCATTTTGCATTCACATGAAATACTCCCCTAAATCAAGTATTGGTGGAAGATCTACCTAGTGATTGGGCAGACCCCAAACCTACCTTCAGTGGACACAACTATCCCCAAAATGGTGACAATGCAAATCAGTCCAGCACTATAAGTCACTACATTATACAAGATAACCAATACATTCCCGTCTACTAGACGGCACTGATTCCTCAAAAAATGGGATATATGAACAACCTGCACAAGACATCACCCATTCAATGTCATACGTGTCAAGAGCTCCAATGAGTGTCCATATAAGGGGCAATCTAAGCAGCCAATCACATGTGCACCAGCGTCTATCACACCACCGCCATTGTGCATTGGGTGTGGTGTGGACCATCTTTTTAAGGATTGTCGACGAGAAGGACATCTAAAACCACAAGCCTTAACTTGTTAGGCATTGAGAGAGGCCAAGTGTCATCAGTATCCTTGAATGTAATCACAAGGTTGCAAGCTAAAGCCCTTAAAGAAGAGCTTTGCAAACAAGCCAAAAGGGATAAAGCTAGCATGTCACAGCCTAGAGGGGCAACTGAACCACCACGAGTAAGCACCAAGCGTGCAACGAAGATTTGGAAGGGAAAAAATAAGGTTATCATCCAAGATGGGTCAGATGAAGATATAGCCTCCCTAGCAACATCATCTTCCTCTGGTGATACTCTCTCAAATGGTACTGGTAACAACCACTCGCATGAGACAAATGAGGCAACAATAACGGCTTCAACCCATGTCCAAGCCACAACACCTAAGGGTCACGGTGAATATCCCAACCCATGGGTGGGGAAAAAAAGTCTCACCGAGGTGTATAAATTGGAATGTAAGTGCCAAGAGGAATGTGAGCAAAGGCTCAAGGCAAGCAAGAGTGGCTAATACAATTCATCTAAGATATGAGATAACCACTCGAGCCTCAAAAGCCTTGCAAATCCCTAAAAGGGTAGAGGAAGAACGTGTGTCATGCCCTTCAACAAAGGGATCCACCCTAATGCAACGGATGTTTGAAGAAGACCCCGCCTTGCAACAACTAAAGGAGGATGACAATGTGTCCTTATTGTGAAGATAGTGGGAGAGAAGGAAGGAGTCTACTTGCGGCTTTCTCACATACACAATGGGGGAATACACACAAAGTGGAGGCTGTAAACAATTTTCCTCTTCTTAGTTGTGAAAGCCAAAAGAACTCTAGTACAAAGAAATAGAAGAACCCTATATGTGGGTCTCAAACCAAACTTAGCTAACTAAGGTGGCATATTAACTGAGCCACGAACTAGAGTACATAAGGATAGCTATCATCCAGCTATTATTCATGGGCGGTGTATCAACCGCATCTGCAGCTAACAAGTCGGTGACGTAAATGCACAACGATCACCCTGGCATATCACGAGTGGAGCTCGATATCTTAACACTCCCCCTCGAGCTCAATCCCAATTCCTACACACCAAGCAGGTCTCTGAACTTACACAGCTTCTCTGCGCCCAATGCCTTCGTAAAAATGTCAGCTATCTGATCCTCTGTGCTAACATAAACTAGATCAATAAGACCTAGTAAATCCTTCTCCTGCACATAGTGATAATGCACCTCAATGTGCTTTGTACTAGCATGATAGACTGGGTTATTTGCCAAGTGTATACTGCTCATGTTGTCACAATAAATGACAACTGGCCCATTCGTCGTAGACTGATGCATATCATAAAGTAGCTTATGCAACCAAGCTACCTTACATGCAGCAATTGCTACACCCCTGTACTCAGCCTCTGTGCTTGACAAGGCAACTGTAGGCTGTTTCTTGCTGCTCCAAGTGACTGCAGCACTCCCAAAAGAGAACACATATCCACTGGTAGATTTTCTATCAGAAATACTACCAGCCCAATCAGCATTAGTGTATCCATGCAACTGTGTCTGAACTCCAGTCTCATAAAATAGTCTATACTGCAATGTGGACTTCACATACCTGAGTATGCGTCTAGCCGCATCCAAATGCAGTTTCCTTGGAGCCTGCAGAAACTGACTTACCAATCCAATAGCATAGCATAATAGTCATATAAATCAAACTTCCTACTATGTGTCTGTACATAGTAGGGTCTTCCAGAAGCTCACCTGCATCTGCGCTTAGCTTCACATTCTGCTCCAAAGGAACTGAAATAGGCTTATAGCCTGTCATCCCATATTTGGACAGCATGTCCAATCCATACTGCCTCTACAAGAGCCATATCCCACTTGGTGATCTAATCACCTCAATGCGCAAGAAATAATGCAGCTCTCCCAAATCCTTCATCTCAAACTTCTACTTCAATAGCATTTTCACATGAAGGATATCTTCATCACTATAACCTGTGATGATCAAATCATCAACATAAATGGCAAGCAGCATAATACCTTTCTCTATTTTTCTCACATAAAGTGAGAAATCTGCCTTGGAAATCTGAAAGCCAATAGTGACAAGATACTGTCCTATCTTATCAGACCATGCTCTAGGTGCTTGCTTCAAGCCATACAAGGCTTTCTTCAACCTGTAAACAAACTCAAGATGAACAGCATGAACATAACCTGGTGGCTGCTCCATAAAGACCTCTTCTTGCACCGTGCAAGAAGGCATTCTTTACATCCATCTGATGTAAAGACCATCCCTTTGATGCAGCCATAGCAATGACTGCTCTTACGGTTGCCATCCTTGCAGCCGAACTCAAGGTTTCTTCATAATCAATGCCATATGTTCGTGCATACCCCTTGACAACTAATCTTGCCTTGTATCTATTCACAGAACCATCTGCATTGTGCTTCATGTTATAAACCCACTTACAGCCAATTGCATTCTTGTCTTTAGGCAAAGGCACCAATTCCCATGTAGCATTTGCTTCCAAGGCATCCATTTCTTCATCCATGGCTTTCTCCCATTTTTCTTTTCCCATGGCTTGCTCAAAAGAAGTGGGTTCTGGTTCTTGTATCACTTTGACCATATACGCATGGTGAATGGCTATAAATCCATCATATTTCAGCCTATCCATAGGATACCTAGCTCTGCTAGATCTGTGCAAAATAGGCTCACTTCCAAGTGCTCTCAAAACATCCCTGGTCTTCCTTACTCCAGGTGTAACAATAGAAGGAATACCCAACTCATCATCAATGCTCTGTTCTGAGCCACTGGATTCACCATCCACATAAGAGTGACCTGCATTCACATCAAACATGGGCTGATCTACCTCCTCTTTTTCGTTTTCGTGATACCTGCATACCACTATCTGCATTGCTTTGAGGAGATTCTCGTGATCTCAATCTGCCTGTCCATGGCACCATTTTGTGCATCTACATCATCAATCACATGTACTGGTTTAGACCAGTTGCTCATCTCATCAAAAACAACATCTTTGCTCACTGTAAACTTACGAGTACAAGGGTTATAGCATCTATACCCTTTCTGCTGCAGAGAATAACCAATAAAGATGCACTTCTCAACTTTTGGATCCAACTTGGACCTCAACTCATCTGGCACATGAACATAGGCAATGCAACCAAAAATTTTCAAATGAGAAATATCTGGTTTCCTACCAGTATACATCTCCTCTAGCATCACGCCATGTATTGCTACAATGGAAGTCCTGTTCATTATGTAAACTGCTGTAGCAACTGCTTTAACCCAATAATAATCTGGTATGTCTTTTTCATTTAGCATGGCCTGAGATACCTCTCCAATATGCCTGCTTTTCCTTTCTGCAAGTCCATTTTGCTGTGGGGTATGACTGCATGAATATTGCTACTTTATGCCATGCTCCTACAAGAACCTTGCAAACTCATTTGAGAGGTACTCTCCCCCTCCATCTGACCTTAGGCATTTTATTTGCAGGCTTGTTTCTTTTGCAACCATAGCTTTAAAAGCTTTGAAATGCCCAAACACTTCACTTTTCTTTTTCATAAAATACACCCAAACTTTTCTGCTATAGTCATCAATAAAAGTGACAAAATAATGACAGCCTCCAATAGATGCAGCTTTAGTAGTCCACACATCAGAGTGGATTAATTCCAATGGCTTATTACTCTCTTGAACATGTCTAGGAAATGGTTTCCTTGCCTGTTTTCCAAATTGACAGGCTTCACATACCTTATGCATTTCTGCAACCTTGAATTTAGGCAATCCTGCAACAGTATTTTGGGCCTGCATTGATTTAAGTCATTGTACATTAACATGACCAATGCGTTTATGCCAGATATCAATATCTGCAACTACACCAGTCCCATGTGCAAACATTGTTGCACTCAATTCAGGCATGTCCGCATCCAACGTTGTGTGAAGATTTTTGAAAACCTCAAACTTGTCTTGTACATATGAACATGTGTGATGTTCAACATGTGTGTGTGTTTGCTGGCGTTCAATCAGATTTTGTGTGAGCAGCTTTCGAGCACTTCATGGTATCTAAGGTCGGGATTGTGTTCATCATATGTGAATGTTCAGTGGGCGATTAGATGCTAAATGCCGGTGGCATGCATTTGTGTGCACATAGTCAGTGAATATGTGCTTAAGTACCTTGGTGTATGAAATTGTGGGAATCCTTAGAGAGTGGTAAAAAGGAAGCATGAGGTGGCTAACTATGATGACGTGGCTATAATCAAAAAGGCTACATGAATTGTGGCTACGTGAGGTGGAAGGAGAAACTTCTGAAGGCGAGGTGGCAGCTGGGAGCTAGGGAACGTGATGGTTGCTGAAAGGGGAGGTCCATGGTTGCTTCTGGAGGGAAGAGGATTCGATGCGACTCAATAAGAGGGGCAAGAGGCTCCTGGGCAAGAGGGGCATTGCCACTGATACAATCTAGAGAACAGGAGAGGAAGGGAGCTAAAAGGCAGGGGGGGGAGGCTAGTAGAAAAGAGGGTAGAACCGTGCGTGATGGGAGTCTCTTGTTCTACGCGCTGGAGTATCTTGAGCAACAGAGGGTGCTGCTGGAAGGAAGAAGACGATGGTGGAGACAGGAGCTTTGAGCTCGTTGACTGGCTGAGAACGTGAGCTCATGGTGGAAGGATGGCCAGTGATGAAGAGCTGAGTTGAGAGGTGACTAGCTGTGCTCCGGCCGTGGGAGCTTCTAGGATCGAAGGGGCTTGCATGGAAAACTATGTAGCTACGGACTATGAGCAGGAGAAGCCTTAAGAAGTTCAAAGGAGCAATTGTGAGCTTTGCGTGAGCTGGTAGTAAGGAGTTCAGGGCTTGACCAGGTGTTTTCTCTGCTGGCGTTGCTCTCAAATGGAGGACGGGTATGGCATGTTTACTGGGTAGGCAAGCTGAGGAATCAACTTTCGAGGAGGGGGGTCCAAGCGATCGGTGGTAAGGGAGCTATGGAGAGCTGGGGCATTGCTTCTTGAGGAGATGGTGAAGGAGACCATTTCTTGGAGGCGGATGCTTGTGATGATGCATGCACACGGGTTGGCTAGTTTCATGTGAAGGATGGGGAGGAGGTACACAAGGTGATATACGTGATAGGCGACCAGATTCTGAGAATCGCAGAGGCCATGGCTCTTGCAGGGAATTAGAGGACCTTGGAGGATACGTGAGCTTTGTAAGCTCTGCGAGCTAGAGAAGGGGTCGAGGGTGACATAGATGGCTGTGTATAGCTCCATGCATAGCTTATAAAGATGTAGTGCATGATTGGCAAAAGCAACAAGTCGAGTACTTGCTGTAGACATGGAAAGAGACCTTGTTGTGATGACTTGGTTGTTTATACCATGAGTTATCAGGATCTGGTCATGGCAATTATGCAATTCTGAAGTTGTCATTCTCTGGAGTCTTATGGTTCATGGGCTATCTATGTTCCTGAGCTTGATCTCAGTCAATAGGGGCTTGTGTTGGTCTGTGTAGTCCACTGGGACTTTCGGAGGTTGTCTGGCTTCCGAGGAAATGTGGCCAGAGTGTGAGTTGTATTAGAAGGTATGTAAAGAGACGAGGATGTTGAATGAATTCCTTTTACCTTGTGATTGTGTTGTTTGGTTGTTTTAAACGTGGATGAAGGTGGCTGTGAAGGTGGATTAGGCTCTACTGCTTTTGTCCATCCACGTTTTGGTGCCTCTGCGGAGGACTGTGCACTTCAGTTTACAAGTGTAAAGTTGTGTAGTTAGTTGTAGTGTTGAAGAGCTGAGAGAGATGGCAGAGGACTTTCTAGAGTTTTGGGGGATACCATATGAGAATGCAGAGATATTCTTGGAAAAGATGGAATTTACAACACCTATGAAGGATAGGGCAACCCCTGAGATTTTGTTTCAGATCATGAATTATTGCTTGCAGGGAGATGCAAAAGCATGGTTGTAGACTCAAGTGGCTACCTTCAGGACTACTCATCCTCAGCAGCAAAATCCAGAGTATACAGTGGTGAGAGCAGCTTTTCTTGCACGGTTTGCACAATCCAGGAACCCTAATGAAGTATGGAAGGAGTTGTGCAAAGTTCAGCAAACGGATAGTCAGGATGTGGATCAGTATCTCATAGAGTTTGGTAGACTGTGGAGTCTATGGTGTGAGGCTTTGATTCCTAAAGTAGCCTCGCAGATGATAAAGAGAGACCGGTTTGTGGTAGGTCTGGAGCCTTCACTCCGTTTGAAGGTGGAGCTGAGGAATATTGATAGTTTTGAGGATGCAGTCAGAGTGGCCAGGGAGAAGGAATGGAAAGTCAAGAGACTGAAGCAACTTGGCATGCAAGAGGAGCCTAAAATCTTAGTCAGCAGGCCAGAAATGATTAAGGCATATGCAAAGAGAGAGCCAGTGTCTATTCCTGTGCAAGATGATTCCCTGAAAAAGGATTTGCATGAAGCTGTGGAGCTGATGAAAACATTCAACCTAAATTGGATGGAGACTACAGGAAGAAGCAAAGGTCAAAATAATAGCACAGAGGCTATGGATGGAGGAGAAGGAAGTTCAGCTGGTGCAAGGAGAGTACCAGATTGTGTGATGAGCTGTAAGCTGGAATTGGAAAAGGAACCTGAGGAGATAGTCACAGATGAAGAGATAGATTTTTTGAGTGAGACAGAGGAAGAGAGCATATCATCAGAGGAAGAGAGTCAGTTGTCTTCACTGTTAAAGGAATTGGATGCATATAGAGTTGATGATGTAGGGGAGCTGGAAATCATTACACTTATGAATGGAGGCTTGTCAGTTGCTATGGAGGAGAGTGTTGCTCAACTAGTTCTATGTGAGATGGCAGAGGAGAGCCCGAAAGAAGGGGTTGCTGCCAAAGATGGCAGAAATGTTGAGAGCCCATTAAAGGCAGCTAAGGATAAGTCTGTGTGTGTAGATGATGATCATGCTCCAGGGTTATGTGATGATGTGCCTATGATGGCTGAATGCAATTTGTTTTGTGGTCGATACTATGATTGTGCATACCGAAGAGGCTGAGATTTCAGGTTCAGCAAGTGAGGAAGAGAGGTGTGAAATTAGCAGTGAATATGAGAGCTCAATTATGTGTGATAGTGATGAAGCTGATAGGCTATTACTGATAAAGTGAAAGACCTACAGTTAAAACACTTAGTTTGGGTGGACCAGCAAGTGTTGATTGTGTGCATGTGGACTGTGATGTGAATGATGATGTTAAGATTCAGTGTTTACAAGATGATGGTGATTCAGAGGATGAGCTGGATTGTGTTCTTGATGATGCACTGGATGATATGTTAGCATTGATCTCTTTGAAAAAGAATGTAAACACCAATATGCATGTTGAGCTGGATGGCAGTGGTAGTGTGGGTGATGATCAGCTAGATGCTTTACTTGATGATACCCTTACAGTGGATTTTGCATGTGTGGTTGGCAATGACAAGAAAGAGTGTGCTGATATGTTTGAGCATTCTGTAGGTGGGAAGGATGTTTGTTTGCTCCTGGGTGATCTTGATAATTCATGTGATGGGTTAAGTTTTGCAACATATAAGGTTGAGGCAATAGGGTATGCTGAGAAGTCCCTAATCATAGATTATGAGCTGGTTGTACCTGTGAGATCTATGTGGTAGGAAAAGTTATGGGATCCTGGAGGCTTAGTGAAGATGTGGGTATATGGAAGGAGCTGGTGGCTACATCAATTTGGTGTGTTGTTGATTCCTTTTGATCCAGGGGGATGGTGCATTGTCCATATCTGGCAATGGAGGGTTCAAAGTTATCCTTTTGATCCGGGAGGAGAAAAGCAGAGGCATAGAGTACAAGCTTGCTTTGTTTTTGATCCAAGTGCTTTGCTAATGTTTTTCTTTAGCTGCTGGACATGAATGTCACAGCAGAAGAGTGGGGTTGCTAAAGGTGTGTGAAGATTTTTGAAAACCTCAAACTTGTCTTGTACATATGAACATGTGTGATGTTCAACCTGTGTGTGTGTTTGCTGACGTTCAATTAGATTTTGTGTGAGCACCTTTTGAGCACTTCATGGTATCCAGCGTCAAGATTGTGTTCATCATATGTGAATGGTCAGTGGGTGATTAGATCCTAATGCAAGTGACATGCATTTCTGTGCACATAGTCAATGAATATGTGCTTAAGTACCTTGGTGTATGAAATTGTGGGAATCCTTAGAGAGTGGTAAAAGGAAGCATGAGGTGGCTAACTATGATGACGTGGCTATAATCAGAAAGGCATGCATGAATTGTGGCTACGTGAGGTGGAAGGAGAAACTTCTGAAGGCGAGGTGGCAGCTGGGAGCTGGAGAACGTGATGGTTGCTGAAAGGGGAGGTCCATGGTTGCTTCTAAAGGGAAGAGGATTCAATGTGACTCGATAAGAGGGGCAAGAGGCTCCTGGGTGAGAGGGGCATCACCACTGATACGAGCTAGAGAACAAGAGAGGAAGGGAGCTCAAAGGTAGGGGGGGAGGCTAGTAGAAAAGAGGTGAGAACTGTGCACAATGGGAGTCTCTTGTTCTGCGCGCTGGAGTATCTTGAGCGACAGAGGGTTCTGCTGGAAGGAAGAAGACGACGGTGGAGACAGGAGCTTTGAGCTCCTTGACTCGCTAAGAATGTGAGCTCATGGTGGAAGGATGGCCAGTGACGAAGAGCTGAGTTGAGAGGTGACCGGCGGCCATGGGAGCTTCTAGGATCGAAGGGGCTTGCATGAAAAACTATGTAGCTACAGACTATGAGCAGGAGAAGCCTTAAGAAGTTCAGAGGAGCAATTGTGAGCTCTGCATGAGCTGGTAGTAAGGAGTTCAGGGCTTAACCAGGTGTTTTCTCTGCTGGCGTTGCTCTCAAATGGAGGATGGCTATGGCATGTTTACTGGGTAGGCAAGCTGAGGAATCAACTTTCAAGGAGGGGGGTCCAAGCGATCAGTGGTAAGGGAGCTATGGAAATCTGGGGCATTGCTTCTTAAGGAGATGGTGAAGGAGACCATTTCTTGGAGGCAGATGCTTGTGATGATGCGTGCACACGGGTTGGCTAGTTTCATGTGAAGGATGGGGAGGAGGTATGCAAGGTGATATACGTGACAGGCGACTAGATTCTGAGAATCGCAGAGGCCATGGCTCTTGCAGGGAATTAGAGGACCTTGGAGGATACGTGAGCTTTGTAAGCTCTGCGAGCTGGAGAAGGGGTTGAGGGCGACATAGATGGCTGTGTATAGCTCCATGAATAGCTTATAAAGATGTAGTGCATGATTGGCAAAAGCAACAAGTCGAGTGCTTGCTGTAGACATGGAAAGAGACCTTGTTGTGATGATTTGGTTGTTTATACCATGAGTTGTCAGGATGTGGTCATGGCAATTATGCAATTCTGAAGTTGTCATTCTCTGGAGTCTTATGGTTCATGGGCTATCTATGTTCCTGAGCTTGCAGTAGGGGCTTGTGTTGGTCTGTGTAGTCCACTAGGTCTTTTGGAGGTTGTCTGGCTTCTGGGGAAATGTGGCCAAAGTGTGAGTTGTATTAGAAGGTATGTAAAGAGACAAGGATGTTGAATGAATGCCTTTTACCTTGTGATTGTGTTGTTCGATTGTTTTAAACGTGGATGAGGGTGGCTGTAAAGGTGAATTAGGTTCTACTGCTTTTGTCCATCCAACGTAAACATCCTGCCCTTCTTCTTTCCTTTTGCTATCAAGCGACCGTTATTTTTCATATCCTCAACAAAGCATCCATGAGGATTAAATTTGACCTGCAAGCCTTGCTCAACCATTTGACCAATAGAAACCAGGTTCTTGGTGATATTCGGGACATGAAATACATCAGACAGGTATTTCTTTTTCCCATCCTGGATAGACAAAGGAATTTTACCAATCTGCACAATAGGATGTGCAGTATCATCACCAGTCTCCACAAATCCTAGTCTTTCCATTTTCCTTGCATCCTACATCCATTTTGCATGACCTGTCATGTGGTTTGACGCACCTGAGTCAACATACCACACATCATTGCCTTCTTCTGCACTTGTCACAAAATTGGTCATGTGCTGCACCATAAATAGATGCTCATTTCTGTCATCACCCTGTCTACTAGAAGATGCATAATTCCCTTGCTGCAATTTTCCATTCATGATGTCATTCTGCTTTTTATAGCAGTCTTTAGCCATATGACCCATTTTACCATAGTAGTAGCATTCAACATTGCTGTTTGCATTTTGGCCTCTCTGCCATCCACCACGACCTCTTTGGCTCCCCCTGCCTCTAGAGTTACCACGTCCTCCTCCATACGACTGGTTTTCTTGAGTTTGCTGCATATTCTAATTTCTACCATGGCCTCCAAATCGGCCTGCTCTACCTCTCCCTCTACCTCTTCCAGCATTTGAGTAGAAGATAGTTTCTTTTGAAGTTCCTCCTGAAGAAGATGCACCACCATTTCTCTGCTCTTCAGAAATTAGAAGAGCAAACAACTCAAAATCAGGAAATTTTTCACGGACAGCAATGGATGTCCCGAACTATGCATAATCCTTTCCTATACCATTCAAGGTCACAAAAACTAAATCATCATCTTCCACTGGCGACCCAATGGAAGCAAGTGCATCTGCAATTTTCTTCACCTTCAAGTGGTAGTCATTGATGCTCATATTTTCTCTCTGCACATTGTGTAACTCCTGCTTGAGCTGCATTTTCCTGGCTTGCATATTTGTGCTGTACATTTTTGCCAAAGTATCCCATGCCTCCTTTGGCATACTTGCATCTTGAATATGCACAATCATAGAATCTGAAATACTGATAGACAGCCAGTACATAACTTTTTTGGCTCTCTCATGCCATCCTTTAAATGCTTGCATTTCCTGTTGATTGGGAACATTAGGAAGAACTGGTTCTTCTTCATTTCCTGTAATGAACTCCCAATAGCCTTTTCCCATAAGGAAATTCGTCATTCTAAACTTCCATGCTTGGAAGTTGTTCTTGTCAAGCTTTTCAATGACAATCTGTGAAAGAGAATCAGACGCCATTACAGAACACTGCAAAATATTCTGTCACTACAAAAAACACAGCTTCTGCCTCACAAGGGCAAATCTGCAAAACTGACGAAATTTGACCACATAGTCACTTCCTAGTGATGATTTTGCATCAATAGGCAATAAGGATGATTCTCTAACTCCCAATATCTCTGCGCACATGCATACGATGCAATTTCCACGGCAACTTTTCACCGACCTGCAGAGCAGTGGTCCCATAGCAAAGATAGGGCCTTTTTCTCAGTGCTTGCGAAGAACTTCCGCCTCCAAAATGGGCCCCGAAATGGCCTCGAATTAGAAAAATAAAGCGAAGGGCATCTCAATCTAAGACAATGCACTCTTGCACTTTCTGGCTGTGCTACCTGTAGAGATTTGCTCCCAAACACGGAAAAGGAAAGCAACACTGGTCCTCTTACCAGGACACCATGAACTTGGTTTGCTTTCTTAAGCTCCTTACCACGAACCAGGCTCTGATACCATGTGAAGATAGTGGGAGAGAAGGAAGGAGTCTCACTTGTGGCTTTCTCACATACACAATGGGGGACACACAAAGGTGGAGGCTGAAAACAGTTTTCCTCTTCTTAGTTGTGAAAGCCAAAAGAACTCTAGTACAAAGAAATAGAAGAACCCTATATGTGGGTCTCAAACCAAACTTAGCTAACTAAGGTGGCATACTAACTGAGCCACAAACTAGAGTACATAAGGATAGCTGTCATCCAGCTATTATTCATGGGTAGTGTACCAACCGCATCTGCAGCTAACAAGTCGGTGACGTAAATGCACAATGGTCACCCTGGCATATCATGAGTGGAGCTCGATATCTCAACACTTATATGGCTTAGAAGAGTCAAAATCAATAGGCACAAAACCTATCACTGGTCCTCGAGACATCGCAAGGTTAGCCTCATTCCTATCCACTGAGATCAAGATGCCCATCACGACACTATTACGAGGTAATCCTACTCTATGGAGAGACCTCTTGGATTGGATGAATGGGCAAATAGTGACACCCCAATCCATTAATCCTGAGAATGTTGAATCTCCCAATCAAGCTCAAGATCTTCCAAGGGTGCTAGTCAACAAAGTATTCCAATACTTTGATCTTGAAGACTCTTAGTGTGCTCCTATACCCGAGTTAGAAGACTCACTAAATTGGATGCATACATTGGCCACAATAGATCTGCCAAGTACAAAAGGAACTCAATGTATGCACCTTGGCAATGATAAACCTACCACCGTTACACCTTTTTACACTATAAGGGTGGTACTACCTAATGAATTTGAGCCTACAATTGATAATGTTATTGATCCTAATGATATAGATACGACTCCAACTCAACTTTGGGTAGATCTGACATCAATAGGTGCAACACGCCAAATATAGGCCATGGCCAATTGGCGAGCAAGCCATAGCCTCATCTCCTAGGAGACATTAAACTTTGAGGGTGAATCATGTTTTTGGATTCCAAAGAGACCTCAACATATAAAGCCACCTCCTCCTCTAAACATCAAGCATCACCATCGCCAGCCACCCCCTCATGTAAACAATAAACCTCAACGTCAAAGAAGAAGATGACGCCATCCAACAAGGAAGGTACATTACCAATGGGTTCCCACAAGAGTGACTAGCGGCCCAGAGATATTACCTTAGCAACTCTTATATATGGGTACCCAAGCCTCGCCAAAACAATCAACAGGCCATCCATGCTTGCCCTAAGCCTAAATGTACACCATCTCCATCACAAAAGTAGGAGTGGAGCCCCAAATCTATCAATACAAAAGCATTAATGAGTGCAGATGCACCAGGAGTAGTCACACAAGAACCTACTCTGCAAAGATGCCACGAACAATGAGAACATGCTTGCAAAGGATAAGGGAAAAGCACCAATGCAGGAGGATCATATGCAAAGTAATTCATCTACCTCCTCTCGAGTAGTTACACGAGAACCTATCTCAAAAAGGGAGACGATAAAACATGAACTTGCTCGACCGCAAGTCTATCAAATGGCATGTCAATTTATTGCATCATCTTCAAGGCAACTGGTAGTAACAAAAGAACCTGTCTTGCAAAAAGAGACAGTAACACAAGAACCTACCAAGATGGAAGTTGAATCCATGTTAGGAGCCACACAAGAACCTTCCTTACCTAGAAATTTGGCATCTATCATTAGGGAAGCTACATAAGAATCGGCCACACAAGTAATGCCCATCAAAACAAAAGTCCTAGAAGAACCTTCCAATGTGAACAAGGAATTATCTTCATCCCTGACACATTTCTCAGTTGAAACTTGGGCTCAACAAAAGAAAAAGATCTCTAAGACATTGAGATCCTACTCACATTTGATACATAGAAGATATATCACTTTATTACGATGAGTATCATAGAAGTATTACATGTGACTGTTCAATGGTGCAACACTGACAACTAGAAACATGCTAACAGTAGATCCACAAGAACTTGCTCCTAAAAATGGAGTAGCTCCACAAGAACACCTATTGTTGCAATCAAGGATCTTAAAGAACTTCAAGCAACATTGTTGTCAATGGCATAACAACTGCTCGCCAATAAAGATCTCTAGTGATGTTTGACTCTCCTTCCAAGTGATTATCAGACTTGCATGAGGTCCCAAATAGCTATACAATTCATATTCCTCCGATGGTCTACAAAATGATGTTCCTATTAGGTCTGGGTTAGTCAATATGTCATTGCACTCACCTTATGATTTACTCATAGGTACTAAGGCCATTTAGGTGAATAGGAACTCAATTCCAAGTGCTAGGTCTAGGTGTGTCCATAAAGAGCAATAAAGTTATAACATGTGGAATTCCTACGTCTCTGCTCACATGTGGAATTCCTAGGTGAGAATAGGCGGTCAATCCTCTTCAGGTTATCATAGCACAGCACACTCAACAAATCATAACTACATCATCCCAAGGGATCCTTGGTCAAGAAGATAAGCTACAAACACTATGGAAAGTCAATACATCAATCAGCATCAACAACACATCCCTTCAGCAGACAGGGCACTGACTTATGCCTAAGTCATCAAGGTCTTGAATTTGAGTTCACACATGGAACGACAAGTGGTTCTCCACGAGCAGCTCTCAAGGATGCATTCAACTCCAGGGTGAAGGTGATTACACCAATATGGGTTTGGATGAGTTTCTTGTGACCCTCAAAGCCTTTTCATATTCCTTTACTAACATCGCCATTAACTATCTAACTTCTACTCATCCTCTTTTCTTTATTTTTCTTTTCTTTTAGTTCTAGCTAAGAAGCCTTTCTTAGAATCCCCCTTCTATAAACCTCTTCAGCCATAGTCCTCATTTTAGGAGTTTGTATTTTGTATTATCACACTCCTCTCGATTTGATGACTTAGACAAATAAATCTCCAAATGATGCCACAACCTTATTGGGCTCAGCAAATCCCTTGATAAAATAAAATCGATAAAATAGATTTTAAAGGAACTTCAATACAGAGAAAAAAGACAAAATGTCATGCACAACTCCGGACGTTCAAACATGGCATGTCAAAGACATATTCTGATGAGAATCCATTAGAAGTCCCACTCAAAGCAAATATGGGACTTAAGAGGAGCATGAGAATGCACTTTACTCACTCTTACATCAATCCCTACTAACACCTTCTTCCTAATAACTTACCCCTTAGATTTTCCTTTTTCTTTTTCTTTGAATGGTCACAAGTACTCAACTCGGCTCACTCAAACCATGAGATACTAGTTCCAGAAGAATCACTCATCCATTCTTTCAGCAAACATTCCATAACAAGGAGCCACTACACCCTCTGCTGCAATGGACCAAAAGCAGCTTTAGCCTAGTGCACAAGAAAGACTACTTTGCATGATCTTCATACTCCAACAACCATGAACATTGCATGATCTAGAGGATTGGATCAAGATCAAGAAGGGGGGCATGTTAATAGATTAGTTAACAATATGCCACCACTGGTTAAGTGATGTGGTTTGATGGACAGTGGCAAGTCCATAGAGCCAGGATTGTGTCTTGGAGCTAGATCGGCCGAGATTAGGGTTGGCCCTCCCCAAATGGTTGACTTTGGTCTTCATTGTTATATGCACAATTTTAGAATACAAGCTTCCTCTTCTCTTCAAGAGTGTCTTTGGGTGTTCTCTTGTTTCCCTTGTAGTGCCTTTGTGTTTTCCACTCCATCCCCCTTCACTCTTCTCCTCCCTTCTCCTTCTCCCTCCCTTCTCCCCTCTCCTCTGCATTATCCCCCTTCCCTCTCTCTCGTGGAAACACATTGCAACAATCTGGGAGCCGCTTGAGTGACACACGTGAATAGCAGCTCGTGCCTTACATTGCTCTCACAAGGAGTAGCTTGGAGTGGAGGCTCCATCAGCATCCCTTCAAGATCCCCATGACACGTGAGTCACCATCGAGACCACACATATGCATAAAAGAGTTATGCATATGACCCATATGCATCAAATCTTTATTCATATGAATTAAGCATATGCTTAATGAAAATGAGACCCAAGTCCTTTATATAGGGCCCAAAACCCTAATTTTTAAAAATACTAAATTTCAACATAAAATTGGTGTCACCTTGAGCTAAGAGCTTAGCATTAACCTCCAAGAACTAAAAATTTCCCTTTTGTATTGCAATACTTTTCCTTTATATAGGGATCAAAACCTTGATTTTTAAAAATTATTATTTTCCCACCCACCGGCGGGCCGCCTGCTGCCACCTCGCCCCCTCCTCTCTTTTTTTTTAAAAATACCTAACCCTAGGTTAGTTGACCTTAGTTAAGTTAGATTAGCATTAACCTAGGTTAGTTTAACCTTAGGTTAATGTTAAGTTCAAGCTAGTTTAGTTGAACCATGTAAGGTTATCGTCACCCTAGGTTAGTTTCATTTAGCCTTAGGTTAAGTTAGTATTACTGTAGTTCAGTTAGTAAACTGACTATAGTTCAGTTATTAGTAGACTTACTATAGTTAGTTCAACTAACTACAATTAGTTAGACCCAATCAATTAGGTTAGAGTAACTGAACTAAGTAGCAGTTAGTCTAAATAAGTTAGGGTTCTTCAAAGTAAAGCCCATTCACACCACACTTAAAACCAAACCCCCCCTCCCCTGGGCCACATTTTCTTTCCCATGGCCTTAACTGATGAAGCCTTGGAATGGTACCTAGACCTCCTAGTGGAAGGACGAGCCACATGGGACCTACTACAAACCGAATGCAAGAGGCATTTCTAGACAAAACGACTCCAAGATGATCCCACTCTTCAATTGAGCAAGCCCAACAAGGTCAAAGGGAAGATGTATGCACGTACCTGGGCAAAATGAAATGCTTAATTGCCAAATGCGACCCATGCCCCAATGATAAGTGCCTCATGGCCTAGTTCATTTGTAGGCCTTATAAATAAAATCCACAAAGAGATGAAAAAAATTAGTAGTTATGAAATATTTAGTGCTACTCATGTAGCAACCATTGACATTGAGGATGGCATGATATACTCTGACACCAGCAGTGATGATGGAAGAGCCAATATGCATGATAAGTGCTCTAAAAAGGGCAAAGCCAAGTCCATAGTAGAAACATCTAATGAAGATCGCCTAGAAGCCATGACCATAAAGCTAAGAAAAGAAATGATGCATGCCATGGAACAAAAGCTTCACATGTCTCAGCTACCACCTCAGACTTATCCAAGGTGAGAGGTCTTGAATGCCAATCATACAGCAAATGAATGCCCCATCCTAAGAGTCAGGACCACTATACAATCCACTCCACTGCCAAGATTGTGGTGCCACATCTATGTAGTCTGTGGGCATGACAAAAAATAGTTTCATCTTCAACATGCACAACAACCGCCGGCCCTAACCTAAATAGTACCAAGCGGCAGCCATCCCAGTGTATAGGCAACCAGCACTTGCACATGCACCCCCAACTCTGAGGTTGAATCTTGATGGGCAAGAAATTTTGCATGCACCTCACATTATGTTGTATTGATGCATGTGCAAAGTATCATGACCATTGGGAGCGCATTTGAATGACACACGTTAGATACTAATTTTTTGCGATTGTGCATAACACTTGGTGAAAAACGGGGTTTATGGTGACTTTGACCATCCAAAGCATGTTTGATGGGCATGACACTTTGCACACAACTCAAGATAGTTTGGATTCATACAAGTATCATTCCCATCAGGTATGTGCGCATTAGAATAACATACCTCAAAGCATGTCTTTTGGCGATTGTGCATAACACCACTTGGTGAAAAATGGGGTTAGTGGAAAGTTTGATCATCCATATCATATTCTATGGGTGTGTACATTGTACAGGCCTTAAAAAAGGTTGGATTGATAGGAGTGAAGATTATCATGCCAATCGGGTATATGCACATTTGAATAACACACCTCAAATACTATTTTTTGGTGGTTGTGCATAACACAAGATGGAAAACGGGGTTTGTGGTGACTTTGACCATCCAAAGCATATATGATGGGTATGATACTTTGTATGTGCATTAACATCACATAACATAGGTTAGAATCACATGTGTGCAGAGTATCATGCCTATCAGTTATGTGTGCATTGGAATGACACACCTCAAATACTATTTTTTTGTGGTTGTGCATAACACTTGGTGAAAAACAGGGTTTGTGGAAACTTTGACCATCAAAAGCATATCCGATGGACATGATACTTTGCACATGATTTAACATAGATTTTATTGACATGTGTGCAAAGCATTGTGCCCATCAGATATGCACACAGTCAAATAAGACAGCTCAAATGCTATCTTTTGGCTTAAGGTTTAGTTAACTTAGCCACTTCCTAGAATTATTCAAAAGCATCGATACGGTATTTTGGGGTTTTGATTATTTGCCAATATATCTTATATGCTGAAAAAAAACTTGGAATTATTACTTCGAGTTCTACCTAAAGTTTTAAGGTCAACCTAACACCAATATTCAAGTTGTTTTCTCAGGTTTTAGATAAAATGGCCATACTTCTTACTTAGAATGAGTTTTCTTAGAGTTTGTAAGTTCTATAGTCTAAGGATAACTATAACACATATGTTAATATTTCCTTTGAGCTAGATAATCATATTCATTATGATCTATGGTCTTAAATTTTAGTGAATGTTGATGGTGAGGCAAAAATTTGATCTTTTACAAATTCTTTGACATGTCTAGCAAGTTCCAAACTCAACCATACTTCATATATGTCTTCAATAGGATATTATGGAATAGAGTGATTTTTTAGGGAACCTATTGTCATGCAGAGCACCATATTCAAATCGTATATTGATTGTTCCTTATGTTGTAATTCACACTAAATTCAAGATATAAGGGTTAAAGGATATTATAAGAACCTTCATACGTCTGAATTATACCTATAGACTGCCTCTAATCATGAATGAGTGATAGCAATTTAAAAAAGCTATATGCAGAACACTTATGTACGTGATAATTCAAAACTATAAAAGTGATATTTAATGCAAAACTTGTTTTGGTAGTTGATATTAGGAGCATTCAATCTCTTTTAGTTTTAGCCTTTGTTGTGATGTGGTGACTTTCCTGTATGATATAGTATTGATATACTTAAGATATGATGCTTTGTGGCTATTATGTGTAGTATATAAAAATGCTTATTTATGAAATATGACTTATAATGCAACCTACTAGGCTACCACTCTTGTTAATTGATAAATTAATCTTACCAAAATGATTTTTAAACAAAGTTTTATCACTCTAGGGTGTTTGATATACTTATAAAAACTTTGAAAAAAATGCTAAGTCCTTGAAATCAACTTTATTTTCAGGCATGCTAGATAAAGTTTCAAATGTGAGTATTATCTGGGTGAAAGACTGTGTTACCATACATTTGTGAGCATCTTGTAATCACATGTAATAGTTTTGTGTGCTCCTTATATTTTTAAATAATAGTACTATGAGTCTACCTTAAGCTCAAGAGAGGAAACCACAAAAAAACACACCTACTACAAGTTGTGATTTTTTTCCAAGACCTCAAAAGGACAATTTTATGTCTATTATGCTACCAACCTAGTGCTAAATTAGGGTATAGGGTTTATGGTTTAGGCTATAGAGATTAGGGTTTAGGGTATAAGCTATAGGGATTAAGATTTAGGGTATAGGGTTTATGATTTAGAGCATATGATCTTGATTATAGGGTTTAAGATTTAGGCTATAGGGATCAGAGATTAGGATTTAGGGTGAGCATTTTGGAATCACATGTAATAGTTCTGTGTGCTCCTTTTATTTTTAGATAACAGTACTATGAGTCTACCTTAAGTTCAAGAGAGGAAACCACCAAAAAACACACCTACTATAAGTTGTGATTTTTTTGCCAAGACCTTAAAAGGCACTTTTATGTCCTATTATGCTACCAACCTAGTGCTAAATTAGGGTATAGGGTTTATGGTTTACGCTATAGAGATTAGGAATTAGGGTATAAGCTACAAGGATTAAGATTTAGGGTATAGGTGTTGTCTCTGTGCCAACATGGACTTAGGTAGTACAAAATATGTGTGTAGAGTAGCGGCAAAGCTCCGCTTGTACTTGCATAAGGCTAGGAATAATCTCTCTTAGGAGTTCTCAATATGCAAGTTCTACTTGCAATTCCTATAGGCGAGTTCTACATGCAACTCCTACATGCAGCTTCTACTTTGCAACTCCTACATGCAAGTCCTACATGCATGTTCTACATGTGAGTTCTACATGCGAGTTCTACATGCAAGTCCTACATGCAAGTCCTACATGTGATTCCTACATGCATGTTCTACATGCAACATGCAACTCCTACATGCAACTTCTATATGCAAGTTCTACATGTAGACTGAGAATGTTCTGCATTCCTACATGCAGAGAGAGAAGCTCTCCGACTTGTAAAATACCCCATAATGGAATGAAGCCCACACTCTTTGGGGCATTGTGTTGAGTTCTACTTTGGTATTCCAAGCAATTGTCTCAAGTGGCCATGCTTCCTTGCACTACACGTCCAAAAGCATGTCCTAACCTTGCAACTCTTCCTCCCCTCTCCTCCAACCTTGCAACCCATCCTCTCCTCCTCCTCCTTCCTTCTCCTCCTCCTCCTCCCTTCTCCTCCTCCTCCCTCCTCCTACCTTCTCCTCCTCCTCCCTCCTCCTCCTCCTCCTCCTCCTCCTCCTCCCTCCTTCTCTCCCTCCTTCCCCCCATGCTCTTACACCTTCTTCCTATCCCACTCCTATACTCCCCCTAAACCCTTAGTTCCTCAACCCTTAAAACTCCATGATCACAATGAGGGAGATGAGTTCTCCACCATGTACTCTACCCTAAACCTTGGATCCTCCTAACCCTGAACTTGCCTCTAGCCCTTAAACTCCTCCTAAACCCTGCAACCCCCAATGAAGGCGAAAGCTTTCATTACCTCAACCATGATGATGCACGTTCCTTTCACACATGAATGCACTATGTTTGCTTACCACACTTAATCCTATGTCTCTCATCAAAATACAACTCGAGGTCCTAAGCTACATGTATACTACAAACGATAACCCCGATATATCTGTAGGTGACAAAAAGCCTCAGAACCCTGCATACTGAGAATACTCTACTCTTCCTGCGGAACCCATGGGAAAGAAATGTTGGCTCTTTCCCACGGGTTCTATAGGAAGAGTAGGTTATTCTCGGTATGTAAGGTTCCAAGGCTTTTTGGGGTTGTTGTTTGTATTATACGTGTAGCTTAGGACCTCGAGGCATATTCTAGTGAGAGACGTAGGCTTAAGTGTGGTAATCAAACATAGTGCATTCATGTGTGAAAGGAACGTACATCATCATGGTTGAGGTAATGAAAGCTTTCGCCTTCATTGGGGGTTGCAGGGTTTAGGAGGAGTTTAAGGGTTAGAGGCAAGTTCTGGGTTTAGAAGGAGGTTCCAAGGTTTACAAGGAGGTTCTAGAGTTTAGAAGAGGTTCCAGGGTTAGGAGGATTCAAGGTTTAGGGTAGAGTACATGGTGGAGAACTCATCTCCCTCGTTGTGATCATGGAGGTTTAAGGGTTGAGGAACTAAGGGTTTAGGAGGAGTATACGGGTGGGAGAGGAAGAAGGTGTAAGAGCATGGGGGAAAGGAGGGAGAGAAGGAGGGAGGAGGAGGAGGAGGAGGAGGAGGAGGAGGAGGAGGAGGAAGAGGGAGGAGGAGGAGAAGGTAGGAGGAGGGAGGAGGAGGAGGAGAGGATGGGTTGCAAGGTTGGAGGAGAGGGGAGGAGGAGTTACAAGGTTAGGACATGCTTTGGACGTGGAGTGCAAGGAAGCATGGACACTTGAGACAATTGCTTGGAATACCAAAATAGAACTCAACACAATGCCCCAAAGAGTGTGGTGTTGAGAGTTCACGCTCAATAACATGTGATCATGTGTGCATAGCACCATCACGTGATCATATGTGCATAGCACTAACCTTATAGAGTGCTATAAAGGAAAGGGTTAGATCCCCTAACCCTAACCCTAAATGGGTTTGTATATATTCTATTTTTTCAACTAAATCTAGGGTACACTTAGTCATTTGCGGTGTGCTCTCTAGATGTGCCCTCTCTCCTCATCTCCACTCTTCTCCTCTCCCCTCTTCATATTTTGTCATGGTATAAGAGCTCCCTTGCCTTCCACTGAGACATTACGATCCTTGAGAGAGTGAGAGAGATCGAAAGATTGAGAGAGTTCTTCTTGAGTGTTCTTTCACTTTCATTGAGTGTGATAGAAAATTTTCGTCCATTTGGTGAGATATTTCAATTCATCTCCTTCGAGAGTTTGTGTTCGCTTCCGTTGAGATAAATTCATCCATTGCATGTCTAAGAATTCTTTTCATTCCTTGTACTATGAGAGAGAGAGAGAGATAGGGAGAGTTCATTGAGAGAAAAAGAGAAAGGACTAGCTATAAGTCTTGAGAGTTGAGAGTTTAGAGTCTGCATCTAGCCTCTTGCAAGCAGCAGCTCCATCAATGACTCAACAACCGTCTTCCAGCTGCTTCTCTACGTCTGACTCCTCTACAGTAGCTTTGCAATGACTCTAAGGCTCGCCACCATGCCTGCACGAAGGCTCTGAGGCCTCAATCTACATCGACCCTATAGCTATCCTATCATAAAATCTATGACCTCTCTAGAAAACACGGTCTCAACAATGAGCATACGATAACAATCTCCTAGCCTCAAAGCTCCTTCAACAAGGCTTCCCACAAGGCACGGCTCCTGAGGCGTAGCTCATGCTGCAATGACCTAATGACTACAATGACGACTAGCTCGGAAGCTCCAACAGCCAAAGGACCTGCTCCAATCAATGCAACTCCGACGAGAGGCTTTTAGCTAATGTAAATGATCTTCATGGTGTTTTGAAGCACATGCTATGCCATCAACAAGCTGCCACCAAGAGCATCAACAGATGCTCTCCACCTTTGCAGCGGATGCATAGTAGCCAAGGCTCCCTTCAAAGATCGCTTCTAGCCATCAGCAGTAGCTGACGGGCTCTCCTACTCAGCCACAGGTACCGCAGCTACTACGACTCAAGTCTCTCCATCACCACCTTGTCTTCCAAGCTCCTCCCCGTAATCAAACGTGATGCCAGCCCATGAGAGCTCCAAAAACACGCTCTCGCAATAGCCACCCATGTAGCGCCAAGCTTCACACAGCCATATGGGTCTTTGACCCCTCCAAGCTCTGAGCCAGGCACCCCCTTTTTCATCGCCATCGCCACAGTTCTACAGGCTAATCCTACGTAGCCTCGATGAAAATGAAGATAAAATCTTCATAGATTCCATCAGAATCTTTAATAGATTTCAATCTACCAGAAGGTGACACGTGGCCCGTGTGCCACATCACCTTATCTCCCACGTGGCAGATAAGGCTATCTCACCTATTAACACATGGCACAATCAGCAACTGCCACATAAGCAGCCCCGTGAGGCTGCCACATCATCTTCTTATCCACAATGGCACATCATTTGCCACGGTGGTAGCCACATCATTTGGCCACATCACCTTGCCAACTCATCAGCCACATTAGTAGCCACATCATCACTGACACATCATTAGTGCCACGTGGACATTCCCATTAAAGGGGTGTGATGGAATGTAATGCTCAGTCCTTCGATTCCCCAGAATCATCATCTTGAGGGAAGGCCTACTTCATGATGTTGATCTTAAGGGAAGGTGTTGAGAGTTCACGCTCAACATCATGTGATCGTGTGTGCATAGCACCATCACGTGATCATATGTGCATAGCACTAACCTTATAGAGTGCTATAAAGGAAAGGGTTAGATCCCCTTGTTGAGATATCGAGCTCCACTCGTGATATGCCAGGGTGACCATTGTGCATTTATGTCACCGACTTGTTAGCTGCACATGCAGTTGGTACACCGCCCATGAATAATAGCTAGATGACAGCTATCTTTATGTACTCTAGTTAGTGGCTCAGTTAGTATGCCACCTAGGTTAGCTGAGTTTGGTTTGAGACCCACATACAGGGTTCACCTATTCCTTTTGTACTAAGAGAGAGAGTTCTTTTGGCTTTCACAACTAAGAAGAGGAAAATTGTTTTTAGCCTCCACCTTTGTGTGTATTCCACCATTGTGTATGTGAGAAAGCTGCAAGTGCTTGACTCCTTACTTCTCTCCCACTCTCTTCACATGGTATCAGAGCTTGGTTCATGGTAAGGAGCTCAAGAAAGCAAACCAAGTTCATGGTGTCTTGGTAATAGGATCAGTGTTGCTTTCCTTTTTCGAGTTTGGGAGCAAATCTCTATAGGTAGCACAGCCGAAAAGTGCAAGAGTGCACTGTCTCAGATTTGGGACGGCCTTCTGGTGTGGCGAGAGGGTAGTATATGCTGCAAGAAAGGGAAAAGCCCTTGGTGACTTTATTTTTTGATTCGAGGCCATTTCGGGGCCCATTTTGGTGGCGGAATTTTTCCGCAGGCACTCACAAAGGTGTTGGTTGAGGGCATCAACTAGTCCCGAGAGGTTGTTGCATGCACACAGTGTGGTTGTGCAAGCACAGCGTGTTGGAGAGAAGCTTGGCTCATCGGGTCATGGAATGTGGTGCTAAGACCAGAGTCTATCAGCTGGCTGGAGCTTTGGAGTTTCTATTGCAAGGAGATAGAGCTCTTAGTGGTAGTGAAGGTCGTGAGGCTTGTAGCAGTTTGTAGCAGAAGGGCTATTGTAGCAGGTGGCAGGAGCACTGGAGGTGTCACTGTTAATGAGTAGACTAGGCGTTTGGTAGAGGAGCTTGTCGTGGGAGTTGCTTTGTGCTTTGTAGTTGTAGTTAGCGGTGCCCATAGCTTGTTGGCTCAATTGAGCGTTAACTTGGATGCATGAGATGCATTGAAGGCATTGTGGTCGCTCAGGTGGAGGTCATCTTTGCTGGCTGTCTTTTGAATACAGTAGAGCTTGTAGTCGAGGTTTGTAGAGTAGGGTAGGACTGAGAAAACCTTCTCTCTCACACACACAATGAAAGATTTATCTCTCTTTTTCGGATCTTTCTTTCTCACAAATCTCAAAGCTCTCCCTCTCACACAACAAAAATCTTTAGAAACCTCTCTCAAAGAATACAAAACTCTCTCACATGAGTAGGAACTCTCATTCTAGGGAATAACAAAAATCTCACACCAAATGGACGGAATTTTTCTCTCAACGGAAGTGAAGATCACTCAAGAGAAACTCTCAATCTAAAACTAAAAACTAACCTAGGAGAGCTCATAAGTTCCTAAGGTATGCATATAACTAATCTAGGATACTAGACCTAAGCTGATGAAGAGAGTGCTCATGGCATGTACCTCAAGTCAATTAGGTTCCAAGATAGATTAGCTTGGACTCATAAATAGAATCTTGAGTGAGTGTGCATTTCTTCTTCTCAACAATACATGATAGGCCTCTTATATAGAGAGTGCCCTTGGAATAGCCAACACTTGTGGGATCCTCTGATCCACATCTCTCCTTGTGGATATCCTCAATTCACATCTCCACATCATGTAGTCCACATCTTAAGGTGGCTACTTTAATTCTTTCCTATACCATACCTTAGCCTTTAATCTATGTGCTCATGGCACCATATCTCAATAGCTTCTTTGATGGCCTGGCGTTGCATTCGGGATACCTGGGCCTTGAGTTCTTTTTCTCTATGGATGGCTTGAAGGGTAGGCAAGGTGAGTGGCCCCTAATATCTCTTCAATTTGCTCCCATTAAGGTAGCCTTCCATTTCTACTCCATCAAGGGTGGTTATTCAACACACCCCTTGTAGAGTGATCTCTACCACATGGTAGGGACCCATGCCTCGGTACTTGAGCTTGCGCTTGGTATTGTGGATGTTGTAGAGGAGTGCAAGATTGCCCTCTATAAGGTATTTGTTCTCAAGTTTGCAATCGAGCCACTTTCTATGTCGGGCCTTCTCCACCCGAAGGCAGCAACGTTGTCTCATCTAGCATTTCAAGGTCAATTAAGTGTTCTGCCAAGGCATTCTCAGTGAGCCTTTCTTTGACAATAAGGCGGAGGTTGTAGGCCCATAAGGCTGCAGTGAGCTTATGCTCCCAGTCAGTACGACTAGCTTCTACTGTGCAAGTTATGATTTTACAGCAATTTTTATTAGAGCTCTCATCCAAGCCATTTGCCATGGGATAGTATGGCGTTGATTTTTTATGTATGATCATGAGTTCGCTAGTCAGAATTGCTATAGTTTCATTGAGGAAATTAGTTTCTCGGTCGTTGACTAGCTCTAAGGGACATCCAAACTCCATGATAACTTGCTCATGTAAGAATTTAGTGATGGATCTCGCATATGCCTTCACGATGGCTCTCCCTTCTACACACTTGGTGAAGTAATATGTGGCTGAGATGATGTATCTGGCCCCAGTTCCTTTATCTGGTTCCTTTAGCCACTGCTGGCGAAGTAATCAGTGGCCATGATGATGTATCTGGCCCCAGCTCCACTGGGCTTATAGGTCCAATAAAATATATGCCTCATTTCTCAAAGGGTTGATCTCGATTAATATTCCGATTAAGGGCATCATGTCCACCTTATGTGGTATTTGCACACGCTGGCAGGGATCGCACCACTTGATAAATTTGACTGTGTCTCTGAAGAGAGTTAACCACCAAAGGCCCCATCCTGGAGCACCTTACATGCTGTAACATGAGTGGTGGCAAAATGCCCTCCCACAATTCCATAGTGGGCTTCTTTGTGCACCTAGAAATATTTTGTGCTCACACACACATCTACACATGATGCCATCGTTGCCCATGCGGTATAGTTGGCCTGCAAAGCTGATATGGCATTGTGTCCTTAATGATTTTGCGGACACTATCTTTCTTGAGAGCTTGTCCCAAGGATAGGCGATTGGCTAGGTAGTGACTGATCTCGGTGGCCCATTCAGATATGATGTCGATGAGAAAGAGGAAAGCATCAGGGAGGTCATCTTTGACTCCCGTCAGGGCTTCACCATTTGGGATCCTCTATAGGTGGTCGGCTAGGAAATGGGTTTTCCCTTTATGAATAGTGACTGTCAAGTCAAACTCCAAGAGGATTAGCATCCACCTGGTGATGCGTCCCATGATGCATGGCTTGTTGACTAAGTGTAACAGTGCTTGGTGGTCCACAAAGAAGATGAACTTATTGGCCAACAAGTAATGCCTGATTTTCTTGACTGCATACACCATGGTCAAACCCTCCCTCTCAGTCTTTTTGTAGTTGCCTCGGCCTCATTCAATTGGCCAACCCACAAAGTACACCGGGTAGTCCAGGTTATGCTTGTCTGGTTGGGCTAGCACGGCCTGGGGCAGGAATTGATTGTCCGCTCATCTAGTTGGATAGGTCTTGCCAAAGGATGGGATTCCCTCTCAGTAGGGAGACAATTGGCATTTTTACCTCGATCGAGAGGAAGGTAGCCAACTTGGCCCTATCGCAAGGTTTCTGTAAGGACTCCCTTCCCACTAATAGCAGGTCCTCAAAACCATAAAGGTCTCCTTCTTCCTATAGATTTTGCAATATTGGGTCCTCTTAGAACATTCACTGCATCCAGATCTGGATCCTCTGACTTTTCAAAGCTGAAACGTTCCTCTTCTTCCACCCTTTTTGGCACCTTAAGTGCCTTTGCTCCTCAATGGTTAATCAGGTGGGCTGGGTGGATAGTATTCGACCCTCTGCTCGCCTTGAGTCTTTGCTTGAAATTTTCCTGGCAGTCCTATACCAAGTTCTGAGCCTCTATTACATATTGTTTCTCTAGTACTAGGCTCGGATAGGTTTCCTTATATGGGGCGGTGGTGCGAGGCCTTTGGCCTGCACTGGCTTGTTATGCCTGAGCTCGGAGGTACTTTCGGGTCACCCTGGGTGGAAGCACGTGCTGAGGCAGAGGAGATAGCGAGGGTGGTTGTCTACTCATCAAAACCATCTTGAATGAGCACCTCATCAGGCCCATTACCTACTCGTACGACTTTCTTGGACCAGGTCTGCGGATGTTAAGAAACCTCAAGGCCTTGCAGTAGGGGCCCTCTATCCTTCCTAGCATGTTTCCTCATTGCCCTACCTATGGCTTGGGCTTGCATCCTTGTGATGACCTTTAAGGGTACCGTGGCCACGTGGCCTTGTTCGATACTGATCAAGTTAAGGCTTATTTTTATTTTTTTAAGTATGGTATTTTGCACATTTGACATAAAAAATGAGTTCATTGGCCAGTTTTTGATTGCTGTGAATACAAACATGACTACATTCTGATATTCCAAATGAAAGTTATGATGTAAAAAAGGGGAAGGTGCCCCCCACATGTGCCATGCACCATATGTGGGGGACGAGGACCTAATCAATTTTTTTATCAAGGAGAGGCTACTAATTAATATTGTGATTAATTTTTTATTAATTGTTGATTAACTTATTTAAATAGTTGATTGACTTGTTTTATTTATTGATTTCTTAACTAGTTATACTAATTAAAATATTAATTCTTTATTAGTTTATTTTTATTACTAAATAATTTTTTGCTTAGTTATTAATTAATTCCTCAATCAATAATTAATCCCTTTATTATTAATTTCTATTAGTTTCTATTAGTTTCTTAAGGAGTCAGAGTATGGTTGGACCGGACTAGAGGCACTTGGATAAATGACTAGTGTTACAAAGGCCCTTTATCTAAAAAAGTTTGATCTGATTCTTATTCAAGAGAGAAGGCGACTCAAGGATAGGGACTCCTTAGCATGGATGGCTATTAGACATCCTCCTTCAATTCAAGGGTTTAGGTGGGAAGATAAAAACAAGATTTTTTACCAGTAGTAGTGTGCATTGAACATCATAAAGATTTAGTAAACAATCTAAATAGAAGATGGCACTACGAAGATTATGTCGTACGATGGACTACCTGATTTGATAGAATATGGACCAAGACCATTCTTGAGAAAGAGGCTTGTTTGCTCTAGCTTATCCTCCATAAAGTAGTTGGGATAGCAAACAAAGCCAAGAAGATTGGTTAGGGGGTAGCAGATGTAAGAGATGCCATGGAGTTCAATAGGATACCCCATCATGAAGGATCGCTTAGCCAGAAGACACAACTACCTCATTTCAACTGGGCAACTATTCTACAAGGTGTGTTCAAAGCAAGAGTCAAGGGGTTCTCATCTCCACTCAAGAGATCCATTGAGACTCTGGTTAGATACTAGCACCCTAGCCACCACAAAATGGTAGGGAAAGAACTAGTAGGAGAATAGGATAAGGCCCCCTTCTATGGCGGCAAGAACACACCTACAACTCCATTGGTAGGAACTCATCTAAGAGGGTTGGCTGTCGAGCCTATCGTTGTCAGTACCATGTTTCACCACGATATGGTGGCTCCCAAAGAGGAGAAGCTTTAAACTAGTCAAGTCTTACCTCACTACACAGCTATAGTGATTTATATCTCCCATTTTTTGTTGTTCAAGGATAGGGTTACACTTTTGTAATGGAGAACTTTATGTTAAACCAACATTACTTGAGGCAAATATGATCATTCAAGAATTGTTGATATGAACATAAGGTGGTGTAAAGATACACCATTTATTGAAAATGATGTATAGGATATCTTCTCTTATGCTTTTGAACCACTTTCCGAGTCATCAGATTCTATTATTGTATGTTTACAAGGATCAAGTCTATGTAAATGATATTTAATATATGTGAGGTTGCTTTAAGGGATCATTATACCTTTTTTCACATCATTTCTTTGAGTCTTCAATTTCCAATAATAGATGATGCTACTCACTCCACTTTAGTCAATCCCTCTTTATTTTGAACCCATTCACTTTTCTTTTACAAAGAACCACCCTCATAAAGTTGTTCCATTGTATATTATTTTGGGAGACTTTTCAAAGCTTTTGATTCATACCACAAAGTTGTGATTGCAGTAGGATTCCCATTTCATCCCTTGCTATCCAAGAAAACTTTACAACCTAAATTGGGCCACCTTCCTCATCTAGCTTTGATTCCGAATCCGCTACCCATACAAGAACAAAAATACCCTCTTGAATTTCATCAGATGGTACAAAATCTGGTAAGTGCTTATCACCTTTATACCACAAAATTTACAAGGTAAAGGGCATTGCTCAACTTCTTCCATATCTTTAATGATAGTATCTGTAGTAAATTCAAATCCTCTTGACTAATTTAAATCTCAATATTCTATGCCTGGTAAATTCCTACTTTCTTAGATATTTGATAAAAGATTCATTTGTTGTTATTATCTCCATGTTTTTCTTAGACTACTCTATGTATTTTTGCATCATACTCCTAACATGATCAATGAATGCTTTGCAAGACTTTCATTTCATTGATGTCAAATGCTTTCTTTATTGTAAGAATGAATGTAGCTTTCTCCAAGGGGGTTATTCATTCTAATAAAGCATATGGTGCACTCCATAAATGATCTCCATCTATAAGGAAGTACTTCCATTGCATTAGTGAAGTGATTTCATGCATGTATACCAGACATAGTGTGGTTTGTGTGCCCTATTAGTGCATCATCTTCTTGTTTTAAATATGGCTCTATGAATGCTCTTCAATCCACTATCATTTCTAAGATAAATTCTTCCTTTTGAGAGCCTCCTTTTTTTTTCAATTTAATGTAACATGTCATCCATTGTCAAAGTGTCCCTTGACTTCAACTCTCCAGAGATAGCATAAATATTTGATCTATGTCTTCATGTATATGGACAACTAGAAGAAAACCCACTTCCACTTCTTCAATATTTTGAAACCAACCAGCATAGAGACAAACCAAAAATGTATCTATTCTTATTTTTTTCTCCATCAATTATCAACCTATATACAAAGATGCATGGTAAAACTCCACATGCATCCTTGACCTTTTGTATTGGTTTCATTATAGATGTTTCCACTTGGTTACTATAATATACATACAAGCTAACATTCCATACATCGCAAAAGAGTCAGTGCATGTGTACTAAGAGTTCACACAAGTTTGTTTTTGGTCCACATTTTCCTCTAAATGGAGGTGGGATACGTCTCATGGCAAAGTCGTTGTATCATGATCCATGCCATCAATGGTAATGCACAAGACTTATTAAACTTGAAATAGATCCCTCCCTCCACTCGGCCATACAACATTCTTGCATCCTACACATCATGTAAATATTTTATATATCTTCCTCAAAGTTTCTTGCATTTACTAGGGTCAAAGGAATTTTTCAATTCATCACATATCTTGCATTTTGACATCCTTTTTTTAATGGTGTTTTCGCATCGCAAAATTGTCCACACCAAATTTTGTAAAAAGTAGTAGAAATTTTTCCTTGTCCTCTAGCTTGTAAAGTTCTATTAGTAGACTCTAGCACAACCTTCTTTGTCATTCCTAAAGGAAGATGATATTAGCACACGATACTTCCATCTGGCATTTTTTGTTTAAGATGAGGTTGTGGGAGTGCATTGTCTTCGAAGATTTTGCTTTAAAGACGTGGATGCATTCAAGGTGCTTCTACACATACATTTCCATAAACGTTATGAATCACTTTATCTTTGACGTCTATTTAAACATACTAGTGGGTACCATGTGATAATCGAGGTAACAAATGATATCCTTCGTTACAAAGTGTTGAGAGTTCACGCTCAACATCATGTGATCATGTGTGCATAGCACCATCACGTGATCATATGTGCATAGCACTAACCTTATAGAGTGCTATAAAGGAAAGGGTTAGATCCCCTAATCCTAACCCTAAAAGGGTTTGTATATATTCTATTTTTTCAACTAATTCTAGTGTACAGTTAGTCATTTGTGGTGTGCTCTCTAGCTGTGCCCTCTCTCCTCATCTCCACTCTTCTCCTCTCCCCTCTTCATATTTTGTCATGGTATCAGAGCTCCCTTGCCTTCCGCTGAGGCATTGCCATTCTTGAGAGTGTGAGAGAGTGATCAAGAAATTGAGTGTTCTCTTCCGTTGAGAGAACCTTCGCTTTCTTTGATAGAGAATTTCCATCATAGAGAGATTTAGATTCATTCTTCACTTCATTCCATTGAGAGAAAGATAGGGAGAGTTCCGTGAGGTTGAGATTTGGAGGAGGAAATCTTGTCTTTGAGAGAAAAAGAGAGTTGTTGATGGAAAGAAAAGCCAGGGAGTAAGAGTCCTTTTTTCAGAGTTTGAGGACTGGAGAGGGACATACTACAGCTCCACTGCAAACGACGAACCTTTGAGCTCCTTCACAAGCTCCCACACAAGTCTAGCTCAAAGGGCTCAGCCTACCTTCAGCGCACCGACTCGAATTCTTGAGTTCAAAGCCCTGCAACAACAAAGCTCACCAAATGGCGGTCTTCCACAAAGAGAAGCGTCTCACCAGCCTGCTCTATTGACTTTGCATCCATAGAGGCGATGCTCCAAAGCAGCTTTACTCAACCAAAGCTCCCATGACTGACGTCCAAAGTGCATTCCATCGTGGCGACTCCAACAGTAGCTTGAAATATTGGCCACTCGTCAAGCTCACTGCATCTCGAGCAGCTATGGCAATGACATCTGCTTTGTTTGAGGAGTTTATCTAAGGACGATAGAAGCATCACAACCCCTTATGAAGCAATTGTGGAGCAGCAGACACCTTCAACTTTCAAGCAAGTGATCTGCCACAGTGCCTTAGCTTCATTAACGAGCCCAAATACGGCTCCAACGGCCCATGCAACGAAGCTGACAAGGGAGCTCCATAGTCGAGCCTCTTATGTGAATCAGCACCTATCTATGACCTCCAGCCAAGCGCGAAAGGAGGCGATTCGCCTGAGTTCGTGCTCGCAACCCAAGAGAAGAAGACTGCGCGTCGGGCCTCCAGATCCGCTGGCAACGATAATTCTCCGCTGATCGTCCCCGGTTTTTCGTTTGGAGCCTTGGCGTCAATGGCAGATCTGGGACTACGGCGCATACCCGAGCTCTTTTTCTGGCAACTAGCAGGGACGATCAGCGTGTCAACCGCCTCACTAAGCCTCACAGAGCTTCGAAGTCGACGGAGATCCCGACGGAATCTGGTGATTCCGTCGACGGCCTTGTCTTAAATTCTGATCACCCTCCTATCGCCACGTGGCAGAGAGGGAGGATATCCCTTATCCTCAACCTCACCACATTGAGGTGTGGTCAGCCAAGTGACACATGGCCCATCTGCCACGTCATCATCCAATCCTATCTGCCACGTCATCAATGCCACGTCAGCTGACACGTCACCTGTGCCACGTCATCAGTGCCACGTCACCTGTGCCATGTCATCAGTGCCACGTCACCTGTGCCACGTCATCAGTGCCACGTCAGCATTTCCATGTCACCCTGCTGACATCATCTGTGCCACCTCAGCAGTCCAGTCAAAGCACTGACCCTCTGCAGGCACAGTCTCTTGCCAGGCACACTGTGCACACACTGCATGTGCACACTCCTGCCACCTCAGCACAGAGCTTCACTGGCACACCTCTTGCTAAGCACAGTGCCACATCATCACTGCATGTGAATCACAGTGACACATCATCATTGAGCACCATTTGCACTCCTTTTGCCCCTCCACCTAGATCAAGTCGTATCTCTTGATCCAGGAAGAATTTGAGGGTGCTCCAAAAAGGAAAGTCGCTCGATTTTTTGTGCTCTACGCGCTCGTTACATCACGCGCACATTTCGGCGCAAGTTACACTCACATTTGAGCCTCGCCGACAAAACCACTTCCTTCACGCACATTTGCCTCTACATCGACGCATCTGACCCAGCACTTAAAAAGAACAAAAGAAAAGGAATTATTTGCTGCTCTTTCATCGATCGACGGTTGGTTTAGATCTAGATCAGAGTAGACTAGATCGCCATAGAGGGGACGCTTTGAATTCCCCAAGTTGCCAATCTAAGCCATGCCCGAAATTCCCGACTAGTACCTACTCGGAGTCAGTCCATACGCTCACATCCGATTTCACATCATTACGTTACCTGAAACCTTACGTTCATCAGTTCAGTGAGCAGACTTCAGAGTTCAGAGGCATTGCAGATTGATCCAGTGGGCAGATAGCACTTGATTTCACACACACATGCCACCATTGTAAAGCCTATTTGGCTATCTCACGGCATCGTGCACATCATTTTTCAGCCTTGTAAAGCCTCTTGGCTATTCCCGGCATCATTGCCACAAGCCTTGTAACACAGGTCAGATCTTATTTACTGCAGTTCTATCTTCACCGACGGTACAGAGATTTCACTCGGCATCTTCAGTGTATTTGCAGTTGATTCATACAGAGTTTTTCAGGACACTTTTGAGTACATTGTTTGCACCATGTCGACTAGCAACCTCAATTTGGAGGCATCTGCTAAGTTAGACAACTCCAATTACGGTACATGGAAATACCGAATGGAGACCATTCTTGTGCTTCAGGACAAATGGGAGTATGTCGATGGATCTATACCTAGACCATTGGCCGATCCAGCCACCAGTAGCTCTACTCCATCTGTTGTCACAACACCAGCAACGGGATCTACATCGGGATCTACATCTACACAAACAGTTTCCGCACCAGTAGCAGATCCTGCCATTGCCCGAGCTCAAGCAGAATGGGATAAGAAAGACAAGTATGCCTATCACCTGATCAAGCAGAATGTGCAAGATGTCATGCTAGGACAGCTCAACACAGTCAAGACATCAAAAGAAGCATGGGATATGTTCGCAGCTCTCTACGAGTCCAAAAACACATCCAGGATTCTCACCCTGAGAAACCAGATCAACCAGAGTTTCCGCAATAGCAATGAAACCGGTCATGCTTATGTACTCTGCATCAAAGACTACAATAATCAACTTGCAGCAGCAGGAGAGACCATGAATCCCGCAGAAATGGTTCAAGTAATCCTGAATGGACTAGGAGAAGGATATGAGAATCTAGTTCAGAGTATTGCCATCCAACGGCAAATTCCAACACTGGAAGAACTTCAGTCAGTTCTACTTGGTGAAGAACTCAGGACTCAGGCCATTCAAGCACGTAAAGGTCATTCTAATGATCAGGCATTCACAGCTTCAGACAGAAGCAGAGGCAAAGGCAGAAACAGAGGTAGATCATATCAGAAAAGTGGTCATCATCAACAAAATCAAAGTCAGCATCAGCATCATCCTCAGCAACATCAGAATCAGCAAAGAGGAAATCATTCCAACCGAGGAAGATTTCAAGGACGAGGGAATGCATCCACCAATGTGTCAAACATTCAATGCAACTACTGTCACAAGTTTGGACACTATGAAAGAGATTGCCGCAAGAAGCAGTGCGGAGGGAATTCCCGAGGAAGAGGAAATCATCGTGGTGGACATTCTAGTCACAGTCATTTTGCAAATGAACATGGCAATATGTTTCTTGCAAGTGAGGAATTGCATCAGACTGATACAATGCACCTAGACACTGATTTCAATCCCAAAGAGGATTTCAGTTATCAAGTCGACCAAGTGGAACAGGATCCTTGGTACATCGACAGCGGTGCATCATCTCATATGACAAATCATCAGGAATGGTTCACAGAAATGAAGCCATTAGAAGGTCAAAAGAATGTCATCTACACAGCAGACAATACACCGAATCCAGTTCAAGGAACAGGTGTTATCCCTATGAACAATTTCACTGGTACAAAAGGATTAGTCAAAGATGTGCTCTATGTTCCGAAGCTCAGCAAGAACCTTTTGTCAGTAGGTCAAATGACGGAACACAACTACAAAGTCATCTTCGACGGTGATGAATGCACTATCAGAGACAAATCCAAAAGAGGTCAGCTAGTAGCAAAAGGTGTCAAGGAAGGATGCTTATACAGGATGCTAGCTACAGTACCAGATAAGCATGCCATGTCAGCTCAAATGCAACAGATGCCACTATCTGCAAAATGGCACAAGAGATATGGTCATGTCAACTTCAAGTACTTGTTAGATCTCAGGAATCAAAATATGGCAATTGGGATTCCGAAGCTACAGTTTCTTGGAAAGGTTTGTGAAGCATGCTGCTTCGGCAAACAAAAGCGAACCAACTTTGTCAGAAGTACCTCTCGTGCACGAGGTATTCTTGATTTGATTCATACAGATGTATGGGGTTATGCCCAGACCCGCAGCATCAATGGTTCACTTTATTACTTGACCTTCATCGACGACTACAGCAGATATTGTTGGGTCTACTTTCTGAAAGAGAAATCTGAAGTGTTTGCCAGATTTCAAGAATTCAAAGCCATGGTAGAAAACCAGACAGGCAGAAAGATCAAGGTCATGAGATCAGACAGAGGAGGTGAATACATGTCTTCAGCATTCATGAACTTTTGCAAAAATCACGGCATTCGAAGACAATTCACATGTGCAGATACTCCTCAGCAAAATGCAAGAGCTGAAAGGAAGAATGGGACTTTAGCAGACAGTGCTAGAGCAATGCTTATTGAAAAGCATCTTCCGAATCAGTATTGGGCAGAAGCAATAGCTACAGCTAACTACTTGCTTAATCGGCTTCCTACCGAACCGATACAAGGTATGACTCCTTATGAAGCATTCACTGGACACAAGCCACGCATTGGGCATCTCCGCATATTTGGTTGCATAGCATATGCCCACATACATGATGATCATCGCAGGAAATTGGATGCGAAGTCACGCAAATGCATAATGGTTGGCTACAATGAAGAAAGCAAAGCATACAAATTGTATGATCCCATCAACCGCAAAGTCATTATCTCCAGAGATGTAATCTTCGATGAGGAATCAAAATGGAAAACCTCACCTACACAGGAGATAGAAGCATCGACTTCACAGTCACCTACAGAACAGGTTGATGAAGAAGAGCAAGAATTGCCAGCAACACCCCAAGCAGCGCCACAGCAGCTCAGACGGTCTACTAGGGAAAGCAGACCACCAGCCAGATTGACATATGCTTAGAAAGGCAAAGCAATTCAGGTGGAAACCACCAACTATGCTCTTATGACTACCATCATGGCTACAGAAGAGCCAGTGTACTTCGAAGACGCAGTAGATAAGCCAGAATGGCAAACTGCTATGAATGAAGAAATGGATGCTTTGTATAAAAATAACACTTGGGAATTATGCGACCTTCCACCAGGAAAGAAGGCCATAGCCAACAAATGGGTATACAAAGTGAAGTACAATCCAGATGGCAGTATTCAGAGATACAAAGCCAGATTAGTTGCAAAAGGATTTGCACAACAATATGGCCAAGATTATGATGAGACTTATGCTCCAGTAGCAAAGATGGATTCCATACGGTTCTTGATATCACTGGCGACACTCAGTAAATGGAATGTGTATCAGCTCGATGTCAAGAATGCATTTCTCAATGGTTATCTAGACGAGGAAGTCTACATGCAACAACCAGCCGGTTATGTTGAACCAGGAAAGGAGAACAAGGTTTGCCATCTCAAGAAAAGTCTCTACGGCTTAAAACAAGCACCCAGAAGTTGGTACAGCAGAATTGACAAGTATTTTGCTGATCTGGGATACATGAAGTCCAATGCAGATCATACTCTCTACTACAAAGTTCAAGGGGAAGATATTACTATTGCACTTTTGTACGTAGATGATCTGATTGTGACAGGAAGCAAAGATAGCTTCATCAGAAAGCTAAAACAAGACTTATTTGCAGAGTTCGACATGAAAGATCTTGGACTTATGCACTATTGTCTTGGAATTGAGTTCTGGAGAGATTCAGATAGCACATTCATGAGTCAGCTCAAATATGTTGACAGTCTCCTGAAGAAGTTTCATATGGCAGATTGCAAGATTGCAGCCACTCCCATGGAACAGAGTTTGAAACTTACTAAAGATTCAGAAAATCCTACAGTCAATGACAGATACTACAGGCAACTCATTGGATCTCTTATATATCTGACAATCACATGGCCAGATATTTGTTATGCAATAAGCTCACTAGCACAGTTTATGGCAAATCCAAAACAGTCTCACTGGAATGCAGCCAAAAGAGTCTTGAGATACATCATAGGTACAAGACAGTTTGGGATAGAATACAGAGGAAGTCATCCACGGTTGCATGGATACTGTGATAGTGACTATGCTGGAGATCATGAGACCAGGAGATCGACACAAGGATATGCATTTTTCCTTGGTCAAGGTGCTATATCATGGTTGTCAAACAAACAGCCAACTGTTTCTTTGTCTTCGACTGAAGCAGAATATAGAGCACTCACTACAGGTGCATGTGAGGCTATATGGCTCAGAAGACTATTGTCAGAAACAGATTACTTTGATGAGTCAAAGCCAACAACAATATACTGTGATAATCAATCGGCTCAAGCATTGGCCAAAAATCCAGTATATCACTCCAGAACAAAGCACATTGATGTCAGAGAGCACTTCATCAGAGAAAGAGTGTTACTTGGTGACATCACACTGCAGCATTGTGATAGCAAAGAAAATGTTGCAGACATCTTTACCAAACCACTCGGTAAAGAGCTATTCGAGAAACACCGACTAGCTCTTGGTTTGATGCAGAGGAAGGACATTCCCATTAAAGGGGTGTGATGGAATGTAATGCTCAGTCCTTCTTCGATTCCCCAGAATCATCATCTTGAGGGAAGGCCTACTTCATGATGTTGATCTTGAGGGAAGGTGTTGAGAGTTCACGCTCAACATCATGTGATCATGTGTGCATAGCACCATCACGTGATCATATGTGCATAGCACTAACCTTATAGAGTGCTATAAAGGAAAGGGTTAGATCCCCTAACCCTAACCCTGAAAGGGTTTGTATATATTCTATTTTTTCAACTAATTCTAGTGTACAGTTAGTCATTTGTGGTGTGCTCTCTAGCTGTGCCCTCTCTCCTCATCTCCACTCTTCTCCTCTCCCCTCTTCATATTTTGTCAAGACTATCCCATTAACCATCAATATTAGGCGAGGTTTGCATTGCATTGTATTGTCTTTAAGTTGTCTTGAGATTGTCAAAGGAAGTAAGAAATGGTATCCTTGATTACAAAGACTATCCCATTAACCATCGATATTAGCCGAGGTTTGCATTGCATTGTGTCTTGAGATTGTTAAAGGAAGTAAGAAACTCTTGAAGAATATGATTGTCTATTTGGCCCTATCTTGCTCCAAATGCCCACTCGAATAGCCTGACAACCTTCCTTTGTAACTCTTCCAAGGCAAAGTTTCTTAAAACAAACTTTGATTACAGTTTCTTGTATATTCTATTTGGATAGAATTACATGCCTCTTGGGTTCCAAAATTGGTGTCATGATTTGTTGCCTCTTAACACTTACATACTTTATTTTGAGCCTAGTAGGCTCTTTCTTTCACCATTGGTGACACCATTGTCTGTTGATTTCATTTCTCTTGCATCTCCATTTGTAAAGTCAATTGTTGAGTCCTAGCCGTGAGCACTATTTGATGCTTTTTGTAATATCTTGGAAATGGCAATCTTTTATACAATTTCATCGAAGTCAATAGTTTTTCAAATTCTTTCAATGATTGAGTATGTCTTTGAGTCGATTCCATTTTAGTGTGAACATAAGACCAATACCACCAATAGGTATTGGCCTGTCATTATACCCTCATGACTAAATTTGCCAGTAATGTCATCAATCCTCCCACATATAGCATCTATGTCCTCTATTCCAAGAAGAACTTCATGCCCAATCATGCCATCAATATCGTTGATCTAGTTATTGCATCACTTGTCCCACATACGGCATTGATATCCTCAATTCTAGCCGATGTCACTAAATTTATTGGTGATCCCTTTTACTGCATTGCTTATCACACAAACGGCATCCGAATATCCTCAATTCTAGTAAGTAATTCATGTTCAATATCACTAGATTTGTCAACAATCCATGCTAGTGCAAGATATCCTCAATTCTTGTAAGTACATCATGTCTAATATCACTAGATTTATCAACAATCCATGTTAATGCAATACCTTTTCCACCAACTCCTTTCCTTTGTGATCTTGAATTTTCAGATCAAGTGTCCTTTGTCATCTTCCATTATTTTGGTAGTACATTCTTGTATCATCCATCACATTGAAATAAATTTTTTTAAGTAAATGGTATTTCAAGGAAGCTACCCCCCAATTGATAGTGTTATGCACTTGTAATTGTGAACTACTTCCATCGCACTTTGAATGATGCCTTCACATGTCAACTTAATGATCTCGATCATACAAATTATATTATGAACATGTCAATAAATTTGCCAACTCCTAATACTTCTCCAGAACAAGATAAAATATCCACCTTTTCTCCCTCAAGAAAAGAACTTTGTATAATATCATGAAGAAAAGTCCTTGAAATAATCTTGTCCCAATCCCAAAAGAGCTCTCTACTTGCATATTAATAATTTCACATTGTAACACATCACCAAGTGTTTCAAAGTCTCCTTGTGGGTATTTTGATTCTACTTTAGGAGAAATCACATTGGTGAGTATCACCACACATCTTTTCTCACCGTAACATTAAGAATGGCATAAGCTCAAATGATCAGGCCTAAGTATTTTCCCAAAGGCAACCACTTCATTCCTCCCATGCAACACCACATTTGAACCCTCTTGTAGAGTGAAATCATGTATTGGAAGCAAAGCTTGGCAATGAAAATAGAAAATGGAATTTAATTACTTCTAAAATAACTTCCTTGATTAAGATCTAAATCCTTACCCTAAACCTTAAATCCTCACCCTGTAGAGTGAACGTATTAGAAGAAAATTTTGGCAATGAAAATAGAAAATAAAATGTCATTGCTTCTAAGATAACTTACTTGATAAATATCTAAATCCTAGCCCTAAACCCTAAAGGATAAACCCTAGAACCTAAACCCTAAAATCTAAAATCATATACTTAGTTAAGATCTAAAACTAAACCCTAAACCCTCAATTTATGATATAAACTAAGGAAAATAATCAAAATCTACAAGAATTTTTTTAAAAACCCTCATTTATTAATATTAATTTGATTAAAAAATCAAAATTCGAAGACATATTTTGAAAAACTCCATTTTGTGGTATAAATGTGGAAATGTATTTTTTGGTATCAAATTTAAAAAACATAAAAAATCTAGATTTTTATTTAAAGCCCTCATTTTTTTGTATTAATTAGATAAAGGAAACAAAACATGAAGACATGTCTTGAAAACTCTACTTTTTAAATGTAGACTTGATAAAAATTCACAAATGTAAAAACATGTTTTTGGGTATCCAATTCATGTTTCTTTGGAAAAAAAAAGACTTTTTTATGTCAAAGTATCTCATAATCCATATGTTTTTTAGAAAACAAGAGATTTTATGTGAAGGTACGATGCACGCCATATGTTGAGAGTAATTAGGTCGTTGCTTCAATTTGGTTGTTTAAAGAAGCTTGCTATATATCAAGAAAATTAGATGTGGCATACGCCTAATTTTCCATAAGTGTACCTTCACTTTGGTTTTATTTTATAAAATCAAGCCCTATGTTAAAAGCCTTCTCCAAGAGACTAGTAGGGGTGAATGAGGAGGAAAGAAAGGATTAGCTCTTAATATATAGAGAAGGATTAGCCTTAAACCTGTGTAAAGATTCGACAAGCTTCTCATAATCTTTCCATCTATAACTTTTAAAATTTTTTTTAAAAATGTATCCCTCTGCCGTCCCTCTTGAACCCCTTCTTCCCTCTCCCCTCCTTCCTCCCCTTTGCTTGCGCCCTCCCTGAACTAATCCTCCTCCCTCCCATCACCGCTCTTATCCATCACTCTCCCATCGCTAGGCTACCCCACTTGTCCCATTGCCTCTCCCCTTCTCTCCCATGTTTTTATTTCCCCATCCTCTAGGTCATCCTCACATCGCCTCACCCTCATGCCCTCCACTCTTCTCCTTCAATTCTCCATCATATCACCCCCTCCTCCACTCCTTAGCTTGTCTCTTCCGCTCCTCTACTCTCCGCTCGGCTCCTCTACTCCTTCACTTCTCCCCTCTGATCTGATTGGCTCCTCCACTCGACTCCTCACATTGTCACTCCCCCCTTAGCTCCTCCCCTTGTTAAACTTTTGACATGTGTATTTGACGTAGAGTTGTGTGCTCAACGACCCCAATCCTAAGTCACCCAGCCAAGCCATGGACCTCCACCCCTCAAAATTGATCTAGGTATTGGAGGTCCTCTCCATTAAGGTTTCTTATACCTTGATACTTGGGCACCCATTTTGCTTCTGGGAATATGCGCTTGACACATTTGCCATATGTCATCTCTAGGCAAGGTTCACAAAAGAGCCCTCTTAATTATGTTTACGAAGAAGCAAAGGAGAAAGCAAAGAATTATGTTGCTTCTTGCATTGGAAAGGATTTTTAAGCTTTATTGGAAAAAACCCCAAAAAAAGTCCCAAATTACTAAAATATATGTTATTTGCAAGTCCACCCTCAGCACGTGGTTCTTCCATTTGCAAGAGCACAAACTAATGTTTATAATGTACAACCAATGTTATTTGCAAGTCCACCCTCAACACGTGGTTCTTCCATTTGCAAGAGCACAAACTAATGTTTACAATGTACAACCATCACATTGGATTGGACTTCATTTACTACCACATTAGAAGATGCAAATACATGAAAGACGTTTAGCAATGATCATGCATAAGTCCTTGGCATGAGAAACTCACATTTCCAACAACATGCAGATACATTACAAAGTGCATCTAGCTCCTCAAATGATTGCACTCCAACATCTATCATTGATGCAACTCAATGTTCCAATATGCACTTATGATTATGGTGTTCCAATATGCACTTATGATTATGGTGTAATTGTTACAAATTGGTTACTATCTTTATGCAACCTTGGTTACAAACATATGCACCTAAAAAGGTATTTTATGTAATGTGAATTAAAGGGTTGTATTTAGGATAGGGTAAATTGCAAATGAAGGCATAGGACCAAATTTTAACCCTCAAGGATTAAGATATATTATTTGCACATAGTGAATGATTCGTCGTCTCTTGCGAATGCTACTCTCTCTCCACATTAAATCTTACATCCAAAGTGGCCAAACCCGATTGGCATGATGGGTTATAAGGGACTTAAAGTGGGTGAGAGTAAGACCTATGCAGAGTACTATCCCCACTTGATCATCACTTCCAAGAAGATCCACACCATAATCCATGTGCTGTAACTTTTAAAGTCAAATTAAGGTACAATGTTAAAATTGTCTTTTACAAAAGTTTCCCAATGTGTACTCAAACATACATCCTAATACTAGTATCTCTTGCAATTGTAGTGGTCACCCAAATATGTGGGTTTAAAGGATACATGCCATCATAAGAACATACATATTAGTCTAATAAAGTAATGATATAACTATAAACTTCAGACTATGATTAAGCAAGACTCACAAATGGTCATGCATGCTCCTAGGACAACACATAAACAAGCACTAAAAGATCTTTATCCATGATCTCCAGACAATAGCCCGCTCTCATTATCTAATCATTGTCTAGTTTCTAAAGGGGCCACTTTTTCCAAGTGCCATACATATTAGTCAAGTAGAGTAATAAAATACCTAGACACTTTAAACTATGATTAAGCAAGACTCATAAATGGTCATGACTACTCCTAAGACAAGACCTAACCACTCACTAAAAGATTATTATCCATAACCAAGGACTAAAAGATTATTATCCATCATCTCGACACAATTGAACCTTCTGAGTATGTAATGGCTCTTCTAAATTCAAAAATTCATTATCTACTACTATTGATTTTGGTGGGATTTGTTCTACCACATATGTAGCATTTAATCTACAAAACTCCAAGATTTGGAGAATTTATTGGAAAAAATTAATTGGTCATTAATTAGCCTAACTTTATTAGTTGAATTAACCCCCTAAGCTTATCTATAATCATTCAACTAATCATTCACTACTATTGTATCTTATCAAATTTAATGTTTAGCACATGGTGAAGGAGAAATAGACCCTAACCCTTAAACCCTAAAGTCCATGTGCTATAACTTACACCCCTCCCTCACCTCCCTCCACATCTCTGTCGACTCCTTTGCTTGCATGGCTCTGCTCTATTCGTTGATCACCCCCTCTTAACCCTTCCCTAAGCTTATCTATAATCATTTAACTAATTCCCTAGTATTGTATCCTATCAAATTTAATGTTTAGAGCATAGTGAAGGAGAAATATACCCTAACCCTAAAGTCCATGTCCTATAACTTCTACCCCTCCCCCTCACCTCCCTCCACATCTCTGTCGACTACTTCGCTTGCATGGGTCTGCTCTGTTCCTTGATCACCCCCTCTTGACGCTTTCCCACATCCTCATCCCCTTTGACCCCCCACATTCCCACCTCTCCAATCTTTATTCCAATCTCAAGGCGATGCGGGGTAGAATAAACTTTATTCCAATCTCAATGGCAATTCAAAATTTTCCAAACATCATGCTCCAAGGACATGTGCTTATAACTCCCCCTATTTATGCTCCAAGGAAGTGGCACTTGTACCTCCCCCTATTTATCTCCCTTCACCCCCTACCCATGGGCTAATATCATTTTTTTACCAACAATGATCCCCTATTTGACATAACTCTCATCAAACTTTCAATCACAAACCCTAGAGCAAGAGGCATCATACATTTCCAAAACATATATATTTATTTATAACTTTGGAACTACTATCATTTAAAAGTGCATTTCCCCACACAAGATCTAAGATGGGACTAACTGTGAAGAATTGGAACTTTGAAATTTTCTAGCATATCCAATATCATCACATTTATCCAAGAATCAACTCTTAAGGCCAACAATCGCTCTTACCGCATGACAAGTATCATCACATTTATCCAAGAATCAACTATTAAGGCCAACACTCGCTCTTACCTTGTCCTAATCCATAGTGCAATATTTGACCCTTCAATTTGCAATGCCCCTTCACTTTGCATTGCAAGAAAGTTCTATCAATGACCCATCTTATGATAGTTTTCCAAAAGAAGTGTTACATTTATGCAACAATTATTCCATAACCTAGAAGCCCTTTGCGATCTTGTCAAATGAGACAAACCTAACTTTATATCCTTGAATGTCAAACTTCCTAAAGAACCTACAAATTATTTAAAATCAACAAACATTCACTTCAAACCTTCTTGGAAGCAACCGCATACTTATGTGGCATAGACACATCTTATTAACTTCAAATGCTTGTAAAGTGGCTAGATGATGAGTAAAACAAAATCTTTCTTGTTATAACATCACTAAGAAAACCCCACAATTAGGAAAGCAAGTATTGACTCAATTTAAAAAAATAGACACAACACTTCCTATGATATCTTTCACCATTAACAATCCTGCTTTTATTTATCAATAACCCTACATTCAAAACTTTAATTAAGAGCATCTATACTTAAATTTTCATAAATAATACTTCTGTTTAAACAATAATAGAGACCACACTTACTTCTAGCCAATTAGCATAACTTTAGAAGGTTACATTCAATCCAATAAATAATAATAGAGTACCACCAAAATGTAAGTTTCACTTCATCCACTTTATCACCAAAATTTACCACCACTTATAATTCAACAGATAAATATCGAGGCATGCAACATGCCAAGCTATCCATAGTTAAGAGACAAGCCAATTCAAGTTGAAATTTTAAACAACTTTTTGTAAATCCCATATTACTCATGATTAACCAATCTCATATAGAGTTCATTTAAACAATAATAGAGACCATACTTACTTCTAGCCAATTAGCACAACTTTAGAAGGTTACATACAATCCAATAAATAATAATAGAGTACCACCAAAATGTAAGTTTCACTTCATCCACTTTATCACCAAAATTTACCACCACTTATAATTCAACAGATAAATATTAAGGCATACAACATGCCCAGTTTAGAGAAAAGCCAATTCAAGTTAAAATTTTAAACAACTTTTCGTAAATCCCATATTACTCATGATTAACCAATCGCTTTCACAGAATTTTCCCTCCTAAAATTTTCCAATCAATAGAAAAAATGTAATAGATCAATCATACACCCTTTCACATTGGATTAGTTACTATTTTAAAACTTAAGACTTTCTTCACTGATGAAAATCAAGTTAACACTAAATAAATTAAAGATCTAGATAGATGTAGGCTTTGCGCATTCTCTCTCTTTAAGTAGCTTGGTGAAAAAGAGAAGTCAAAATTAAGCCTTGTCTTCCTTGTAGTGGGGGCATTGTCTCTCTTGAGGTAGCTGTTCCATATTTAGCCTCTTCTCCCTTGCAAAGAGAGAAGATAACATTGTGTTAAGAAAACTCGTGTGTTAAGGAATCTCAATATTCAAAATATTATGAAAAGATTCAACAATCATTTATTCTTCCTCACAAATAACCATGGAAGGACTAACAAGTACAAAGAAAATTTTATGAGCTGAAAAAGATCATACTAAACCATGACAACAAATATTTCCCATCATAAAGCCTAAACATCATCACCAAGGTTGCCGCATGACTTGGAGAGAAAAGAAAAGAGAGAATGACTCCAAAAAAACATAAGTACTCCTTACTAGCCCTTTACTTTTGCCAACCTTAGTCCATCTTTATTTCCTCAATCACCCTACGTTTGCACTATCATTGATGGACCCCAAAACAAAGCCAAAAATAAGGGCCTCGCCCTTCATCTTCATTTTCTTAATCACCCTACGTTTGGCACTATCAATACACTAATGGACCCTAAAAAATAAGGTAAACGTCCATGTACCACAAGAAGATTTCCTTTCATGAGAAGGCAATGAAGGCATGGCGTTTACAACATGCGAGGGTAACATATTTTATCGCACTATGTAACGCCATTGTCAATGTCAAGACTTTACCAAGAGGGATTTCCCAGCATCAACTTGGAATCTCAACATAACGAAGGTATACTTTCAGCTCTGAACGGTAGAGTCTATGGAGGGCGTCTAAGATTAGAAAATTTCTTGTCTTGCAAACTAATTTGTGAATACAAACTAAAACTGAACGAGGGAAAAGGGGAGAAAAAGGAAAAAACAGGAGTTCAAGAGACAGACCGGAGCGTTCTTCTTTAGACATGCATACAATAAAATGAAACCACTCCACCTTCACAAGAAATCACCATTTATCTAGATGAATCCAGGAACATGCCCAAACTGATCCTCCAAAAAATGCATACCACAGCCCAATGCCATTATCACATCTGCAAGCCCAAGAACTTATACTGTGTGTATGTTAAGACATTAATAGTGGTTGATAATGAGATAAATCAAAGTGCGTAGAACAAGAGCAAACATAAAGTATCTCACCAAGAGTTGAAAGATTCGATGTCTGAACGGTATCAATCAGTAGAGCTATCTGAAAGAAGGATTTCATCCAGAATATGATGAAGGGAAAAAGGATTGTCAGGTAAAAGAGAGCGTCAACAAATTGTAGAACTCGTCCTCCCGGAAGAACTACTCTCATAGTAACTTCCACGGGATGTCCAGTTGATTCTCCGAAGAAGAAACTACCGGAATAAAGTGCAAATCTATATCGAACTTATTCTAAGCTACCTCTAGAGCAAAAGGCAAAGACGAAAGACGAAAAACGAAACCTACAAGTAGTTGTTTCAATTGGAGAGGTTGGGGGAAGCCTGCGGATGCATCACGGGCCACCAATACCTTGGAGAAGGCCTAGCGTTGCAGGCAGTCATCACTGCAGCCGGGGAGGCGCAGAAGCCCAAGCTCAAAGGCAAGGATTGCCAGCCAAGCTCCAGGTAGAAGAAGCGGCGACAATAAACCCCACCATGAGCCGAAGCCCCTACACACCCCTGGCCGCTCTGATAAGATCAAGTAACTAGTTCCTGTTGCTCCACTTTAGCTTTTATAGATTCAGATAAACCCTAACTACCCACCTCCTTATGGGTTTAAGGCCCTTGCCTCCTTAGAGGCCTTAGGAGTGGATTTTTTAAGCAATCAATTCAATCAAATACCCATCTATCAAGATCATCCTACCCACTTACCTTTTCATAGCCCAACTCCTCCTACAACATCGATTGCTTTCTCTTTTGCATCCGCATTACCACTATGCTAAGACGCAATGTCCATGTGCACTCTTGTTTTATTGTTTTGTAATAAACTAGCAAGCGGCTCCCGCGTGGCTATGTTGTACTTGTAGGGGACTCGAGCATCACTAGATTCAACCTAGTTCACGGATCATGAAGTGGCAACTAACCCGTGTGCATTGCATGTAGGAGACTCCGGCGTTGCTCTGTTGTACCCCAACAAACTAGCAAGGGAATCGGGCGGCATTGTGTTGTACCTAGTACACAGACCTCGGGCGGCATTGTGTTATACCTAGTACACAAACCTCGAAGCAGCAAGAAACCCATGTGAATTTTGCACATTCTTGTGTCACCACAACACTCTTCTTTAGGATTTCTCAAAATCTTCTCCAACATTCAAAAATGAGTAGGAGTGATGGGAGTCTGTTGTTGGGCAAGGCTTGTGGGGGGAAGTGCCACATGGCAAGCCCTTCACAGCACTTCTTGCATTATTTATTCCTTATTTTTGGGCGCTCTGTGAAGGCGACAATGTAAACAGAGAGCGCTTAGGCCTAAAGAGATAATAGTGTTAGTTAAATATAATACAAACCAAGCATGATCATGTGGCACTTCACTAAATCATCTAGTGAAATATTTTACCATGTCTCTAGTAAACCTCAAATGACCTTAAGATTAAAAGGTGCCAAATCTAGTCATGTAATTGGGCACAAGTGTCTTAAGCCACAAGGTGTTGAAATGAAACCAAATATGCCATGGATAAATAAGCAAGCACAACAAGTACATGTGTAAAAGTTTTCCGAAACAATATGGATGAATTATAAATAAAGATAGTGTGACTATTTTGTTGTGAAAGCCCGTCAATGGAAGTACCAATTGTGGCAAGTGATCCTTGCAATGCCATTTCAATATATTAGCATAGATGCAGTTACTCAAGTCATTATAATTACAGTTATTGTAACCATGCTAGGAAAGGTTTGGTTATCTTACAAGTCTAGTTTATGTAACACTATATCATTTGTCTGCATTTAAGCTATTTAAGTCTATTCACATCTAGAGTCATGTCCTTAAGCTATTTAAGTCTATTCACATCTAGTGTCATGTCCTTAAGCTCTTAAAACTCATACCAAGTGTGCCTTACAGACTTCTTTTATCATAATCTTGGTAAATGGTGTATTACTTGTTGGGATCATAGTTTATCAATCATGAATATGCCATTGATACCATCATTATATGTCAATAACTTGTTTTTTTTTGTATTGAAGCTCAACATCATCCTCATCTTGCTTCTATCTTAGACTTCTTATAGATGGTTGCACATGCTCATAGGTGCAAGATGATAAATTTATATATTGGTGCTCTCTCTCTCTCTCTCTCTCTCTCTCTCTCTCTCTCTCTCTCTCTCTCTCTCTCTCTCTCTCTCTCCTTATTTGTATATTTTACATAGTATACATGGGTGCGTTGTTTTACTTATTTACCATATACATACATCCATACATGTGCATGTGAGAACATGTGTGGTGGGGCGCACACGTGTACACGCATCCATGTGAATTCGTGCATACGTGTCTGTGTGCATGAATGTGCACGCATGCACACACGTGTACATGTTTGTATAGTATTGTGTCTTTATTTATCAATGAATACATGAGATTTTCTAGTAACCTGTCCACAAACTAACCAAATAACTAGTGATGCCTATAAAGGGTAGTTATAGATTCTCCCTTTAAGACATCTCACATGTGTTATGTATGAAGGGCAAGTACATTCCCATTGGTTAAACAATGATTTGCCCATAAATGACTAGAAGGGTGACAAGACCTTTGACCTTTTGCCCACCCTTTTGGATGTCCAAAATGGCGCCTAGCTTTTGGCCAAACTTTGGGAGCTCCCTTTCTACCCAAGTTTCTGCTAGCAGAACCATGCATAAATTTTTTACATTACAGTCTTCAACCTACATAGATAATGTTTGGTCTTATCAAAAAAATTCCCTAAAGTTTTAATACAATGAGTTAAAAACCTTAATTATGTTTACATATGAACCCCATGGGAAGTTTGATGGCAAATTTCTAGAAATAGTTTTAATCAAAAACATATTTGAGGTAGCAAAACCATGACATTCTAGCTATGTTGCAATTAAGCAATATTCCTCAAGAAGCCTTTGCATTGGAAAAACAATCTAGTGGAAGGAATGAAAGAGGAAGTTTCATATGTCGGATAACCATATGATATTTGTATGTCTCTTAAAAACTTGAAGAATTGGATGTAAAATAAAGGATGTCAAATGCATCATTGAATGTATGACCAAGAGGAATGCCACATTGTTCTTCCACAAGAAACTTCAAAAGTAGATTATGTAAAGCTCATCCTTTGTGGACTTGGTGGGTGAAACACATAACTAGTTTTCCATCATCCCATAGCCAAACGAGTCTCAAATATAGGGATTCAATTTAGAGACTAAAAATCAAAACACCATTCCATACATGCGATAAACATTTTGATGTGTGCATACATGCTCCATCGTGTGCAAACAAATGTATGATAACATATATTCAAATACAATTATTATCATGCATGATATGATGTTGTAGTTTCAAATTACATATAAAAAGTGATACCACCATGCTTTTTAACAAACTATCAATGTGTGGTAATTAGCACCTTCTTATTATGCGATTAAATATAACAAAAGACTATATTTTCAAAGCAAATGTTATGTAAAATAACATCAAGAATGAAGACAAAACTAGGACCACTACATAATCATCATTAGAGAACCTTCAAATTCTTTTTTAAAAATACCATTACCAAAACAAAGTCATGAAAAACACATATCTTATATTTAAGAAACAATTTTTGACACGTGCATAATGTTAAGAATCATGACAAATTCAATCATATTAGAGAAGTAACGTTACCAAAGATAGGTCACAACAAAATACATATGTTATATTCAAGGAATATATTTTTTAACAATCAAAGAAAATTTCACTCTTATCATCTCCATCAACCAATTGGTTAACAATGTGCCACCGCTGGTTGGTGATGTGATTCGATGGACAGTGGCAAGTTCATAGAGCTAGGATTGTGCCTTGGAGCTAGATGGGCCCAAGAGGATGGTAAAAGAATGAGAAGGGAGAGTGGTATAAAGAGATTAGGGTTGGCCCTCCCTTCAAAAGGTGACATGTATAAAAGGCCAAGTTGTTGACTTAGTTCTTCATTGTTGTATGCACAAGTTTGGAATACAAGCTCCCTCTGTCTTTGGGTGTTCTCTTGTTTCCCTTGTAGTGCCTTTGTGTTTGCCACTCCATCCCCCTTCACTCTCCTCTTCCCTTCTCCTTCTCCCTCCCTTCTCCCCTCTCTCCTCCCTTATCCCCCTTCCCTCTTTCTCTCGTGGAAACACACTGCAACAATCCGAGAGCCGCTTGAGTGACACATTTGGATGGCTCGTGCTTTGCATTGCTCTCACAAGCAGTAGCTTGGAGTGGAGGCTCCATCGGCATTCCTTCAAGATCCCCACATGACACGTGAGTCACCATTGAGGCTACACATCTTTGGCGCCATTGCCGAGGAGTTCAAGGTATGTTTTTGCATTGCATGCACTTGCCTTCTCTTGTCATTTACCCATTGCTCATTATTTCAAGCTTAACTTAGAGCTTTGATAGTGGAATTGTAGGAGAGGAATGTGTAAAGAAGTGTGTGTTTGGACAAACAAAAGAAGAAGCTGTCATTTTCTGTGGGAGAGATTTTTTGATAATTTGAAGCTTGCTTTTTATGTTTTTTGGTGTTTTGAGTCAGTAGGAAGATAGTTGGGAAGATTGCTAAGGAGTGTATGATGTCAAAACTCACAAAAAAAAACCAAGAATGAGGAATCAAGTTGAAAATCAAAGTGGTTTTGAGTGTTAACAGTTACCTCTTCAAGAAACCTCTCATTTTGCATTCAAATGTTGTTTTTCTTTCTTGGTTTTTGCATTGAGTAGGCATCCCCCCATAACAAAAAAACTTGAACAGAAACTCTAAAATTGTCAAGAATCATCAAAAACCAGTCGGTCGGTGACACTACGCATTCCTATCCCAACGGGTCATCACCTTAGCGCTATCCCCACGTTCGTCACCTTAGCGCTATTCCATCGATCAAACTTGTGTTGACCCATTGGCTTAGCCCTATCCCCACGACCTGACACATGTCATCGCCGCCCTAATTAATTATTGTTAGTCAGCTATCTCATCGGTCAAACATGCATTTGACTCGGTGCCATACGGCTATCCCACTAGTCGTTGCCTTAGCTCTATCCCGCCAGGTCGTTGCCTTAGTAGATCCCACCGGTCAAACATGCATTAACCCGGTGCCATAAGGCTTTCTTGTCTTCGGTCATTGCCTTAGCTCTATTTCTACGGGTTGTTGCTTTAGCTTTATCCCGTCGACCTGCGATCCCGCTGGTCAAATAGGAGTTGACTAATCACCATAGCCCTATCTGCATGGGTCATCATCTTAGCCCTATCCCCATGGGTCGTCACCTTAGCCCTATCCCCACAGCCGTAGGGATAGCTCTGGGAACACAAAAATCTGGAAAAAGCACATGAAAATTGGGACCCCGAGCATCAAGAGATGATGAGATTTGCATGCAAATTGTATTGACCCCGCATCGAGGTGGACTCAACCTAGAATTGGGGCCTCCACTGTGCCAATGAACACATAATCTTGAGATCAGGAAGAGTCCTACAAGCTCACCTTGAGCCTAAAAACAATGCCTTTAATACCATCTTGTTGACCTCCATACCTAGCTTGGAATCCTCAAGGTCAGTAAGCTCAAAAGTCGGTTCTCAGTCATTGCAAGAACCACCACCAGGTGAATTATCCAGCTTGAAGCTATCCTTGCTTCCGATCACAATCAAATCATCTACGTACAAAAGTGCAATAGTAATCTCTTACCCTTGAACTTTGTAGTAGAGAGTATGATATGCACTGGACTTCATGTATCCCAGATGAGAAAAATACTTGTTGATTCTGCTGTACCAACTTCTAGGTGCTTGCTTTAAGCCATACAGACTTTTCTTGAGATGGCAAACCTTAATCTCCTTTCCTAGTTCAACATAACCTGCTAGTTGTTGCATGTAAACTTCCTCGTCTAAATAACCATTGAGAAATGCATTCTTGACATCGAGTTGGTACACATTCCATCTACTGAGTATTGCTAGTGATATCAAGAACCGTATGGAATCCATGTTTGCTATTGGAGCATAGGTCTCATCATAGTCTTGACCATATTGTTGTGCAAATCCTTTGGCAACTAGTCTAGCTTTGTATCTTTGAACACTTCCATCTGGATTACTTCACTTTGTATACCCATTTGTTTGCCATGGCCTTCTTTCCTGGTGGAAGGTCGTGTAATTGCCAAGTAGTATTATTCTTATACAAAGCATCCATTTCTTCATTCATAGGCAGTTCGCCATTCTAGCTTGTTTCGTGCATCTTCAACATACACTTGCTCCTTTTGTAGCCAGGATGGTTTCAACCTAAATTGCTTTGCCTTTCTAAGCATATGTTGATCTGGCTGGAGGTCTGCTTTCCCTAGTAGACCATCTGAGCTGATGTGCCTCTGCTTGGGGTGTTTCTGGCAATTCTTGCTCTTCTTCATCAACCTTTTCTGTAGATTACTGAATAATCGGTGAGTCTATCTTCTGTGTGTTTGAGGTTTTCCATTCTGATTCCTCATCAAAGATTGCATCTCTGGAGATAATGACCTTGCGGTTGATGGGATCATACAACTTGTATGCTTTGTTTTCTTCACCATAGCCAACCATGAAGCATTTACATGACTTCACATCCAAGTTCCTGCGATGATCATCATTTATGTGGGCATATGCTATGCAACCAAGTATGTGGAGATGCCCAATGTGTGGCTTGTGTCCAATGAATGCTTCATAAGGTGTCATACCCTGTATCGGTTTGGTAGGAAGCCGATTAATCAAATAGTTACTAATTTGGAAGATGCTTCTCACTAAGCATTGCTCTAGCACTATCTACTAAAGTAACATTCTTCCTTTTAGCTCTTGCATTCTGCTGAGGAGTATCTGCACAAGTGAATTGTCTTCGAATGCCGTGACTTCTGCAAAAGTTCATGAATGCTAAAGAAATGTATTCACCTCCTCTATCTGATCTCATGACTTTGATCTTTTTGCTTGTTGGGTTTTCTACCATAGCTTTGAATTCTTGAAATCTTGAAAAAAAATCAGATTTCTCTTTCAAAAATTAGACCCAACAATATCTACTATAGTCATCGATGAAAATCAAGTAGTAAAGTGAATCATTGATGCTACAGGTCTGGTCATAAGCCCATACATCTGTATGTATCAAATCAAGAATACCTCATGCTCGAGACGTACTTCTGTCGAAGTTGGTTCGCTTTTGTTTGCAAAGCGCATGCTTTGCAAAATTTTCCAAGAAACTGTAGCTTAGGAATCCCAATTGCCATATTTTGATTCCTCATATCTAGCAAGCTCTTGAAATTGACATGACCATATCGCTTGTGCCATTTTGCATATAGTGGCATCTGTCACAGTTGAGCTGACATGGCATGCAAATCTGGTACTGTATCTAGCATTCTGTACAAGCGTCCTTCCTTGACTCCTTTTCCTACTAGCTAAAATCTTCTGGATTTGTCTCTGATAGTGCATTCATCTCCGTCAAAGATGACTCGATAGTTGTGTTCCATCATTTGACCCACTGACAAGAGGTTCTTGCTGAGCTTCGGAACGTAGAGTACATCTTTCACCAATCCTTTCATACCAGTGAAATTTTTCATAGGGATAATGCTTGTCCCTTGAACTAGATTTGGTGTATTATCTGTTGTGTAGATGACATTCTTTTGACCTTCTAATGGTTTCATCTATGTGAACCATTCCTGATGATTTGTCATATGAGATGATGCACCGCTGTTAATGTATGAAGGATCCTGATCTGCTTGGTCGACTTGATAATTGAAATCCTCTTTTGGATTGCAATCAGTGTCTAGGTGCACTTTATCAGCCTGCATTTCCTCATTTGCAAGAAACATATTCCCATGTTCATTTGCAAAATGACTGTGACTAGAATGTCCACCACGATGATTTCCTCTGCCATGAAAATTCCCTTGGTTGCTACTGGATTGACCGCCTTGGTTGTACTGCTTCTTGCGGCGGCAATCTCTTTCATAGTGTCCAAACTTATGATAGTAGTTGCACTGAATGTTGGGATAAGTATGATCAAGGGCTTGCTCTATGGTGCATGTGTGCATCTAGGGGAGTCACATGTGTGTTTGTGTGTGTTGTAAAGGCACATCAAGTGCTATGATGTGTCTAGTGTGTGACCTAAGTGATGATGTAAGACAAAGGCAGTCCCACTGATGTAAGGATTGATTCCCACTGATGTAGGGGCTGATTGCCACTTATGTAGGGAAGGTATTACCTTCTCCCCCTTTCTATAAGAGAGAGTCATCTCTCTCGCAATCCATAATAGAGATCTACCATCTTTCTTTCATAGTGCTCTCACACCTCTTGCAAGATGCATCTATTCTATCCTACAGGATTCTACACTTGGTATCAGAACTTTAGGTTCTAGATCTAGCCTAGCCTAGCATTAGATGCTATCTCTAGCATAAACTACTAGTTTTTTCAAAGTTTCTTCATCTTCTCCATTTTCCTCCTTCCCAAAATCTTTGAGAGCTCTGTTCTCTACCCACAAGTGACCTTTGCTAAAACCCTTTGAGCTGCAAACTCCTCATGTATGGGCGAACTTCCAGCTGCAAGCATTTAGGGAAATTTCGACTATATGCACAATGCCAACACTCAGACTCCTCGACGAACTTTCATGCAATGCTGCCTCTGTACTTACCTATCTACAAAATCCTCTAAGCCTGAGCTGGACAACACTGAGCGCAAGCTGTTGTTGAAATCTGAGCTCGTTTGGACAAGAGATGGAGGAGAAAACATCGAAAAACCAGTCAGTCTTCTCAAGCTTGGCTATGGTGACCTGGCGCAACATTGCACCCCTCCTTGCTAGTAGCCCTTCTTTGGTATAAGGCCTTTCTTCCTGCATAAAAATCCCCTTGAATAGAGCTATGAGCTGTGAGAATTGCACCCTCCAAGTCCAGGTCTCTGTTTTGGACAGTTTTGAAAATGTTGTGAGTTTGATGCTACATTAGATGCTACTTTAGCATTTATGATGTTTTAAAGTGTTGAATAGCATCAATACAACTTTGGCTATAGCTTTGCTTTAAGTTGCTATACGTGGATTTGCATGGTATACTTTCATTTAGCCACCTCTATGAAGCATGAAAATGAAAGCATCATTTCCATTATGTTTTGTAGTATGGAATTTGGTTACAAGTCTTTGCTACACTAAATGCTTGTACTTTGAAGCCTTGTAAGAGAGAAGACACTGCCCATTTTGGGTTAGACCCTCTCATGGCTACCTTCTTGAATATGCATAAGTTCAATGGTAAAGACTTTCACACATGGTAGATGAAGGTTAAGTTTGCATTGATGAGGGAAAACATCTAGGGGCTTGTCAAACCTACTTCAACTTCTTCTTCAATAGCCTCTAATGCTGGTGAATCCTTAGCTCCGACATGCTCGACAAGAGATCCTGCTAGAGAGGAGAAAGCCTATGGCATCATTGCCCTTGGCTTAGGAGATGACTATATTCATCACATTTTTTATTTGGAGTCTCCTTTTGAAGCTTGGCAGAAGCTTGACATTATTTTTGGTGCTAGCTCTCACATCTCAAAATTGTCACTTAAGATTGCTTTCTTTGAATTGAAGATGTCTAGTGGCACTCCTTTGGCTGCCCATGTCAATCATGTGTGGAGTCTCATGACTCAACTTGCTTCTATCAACTCTCCAATCACTATAGATGATGCAATGGTAGTGTTGCTCAAAAGTATGCTTGAAGATTTTGATCATGTTGTTACCACTCTGAAATATCTTCCTAATCCTACTCTTGAAGGTCTTATTACTGCTCTTCAAGAAGAAGAAAGGCACATGGAACTCCGAGAGGCAATGACACAGCCTATGCCATAAAAACTCAAAAGGGCAAGTTTTCACTTTGCAAACATTGTGGGAAGACTAATCACCTCTCAAAAGATTGCTTCAAGATCAATCCTTGCAAACACTGTGGCAAAAACAATCACCATGAAAAGTATTGTAAAGCCAAAAAGTAAGCAACTACAAAGTCAGAAACTGCCAATCTACTTTCAGTTGATGTGCCTCCACAAGATGAGGCCTCCTATGAAGACTATGCTTTTTAAGCACTTTTTTGTTTATCATCACTTGGTCAAATTTTGAGGTTCTCTGCCTGGAGTAGTACTCCAAAAAGAATATGTTATGTCTTTTGTAAATCACCTCTGGTCACCACATGATGTAGACCATGTGATATGTTTTTTATCCCATTTCTGTGAACCTCACACCCTTGGGAACCCTTGCTAGCATGAGATCCTAGCCATAGATTTATCCTTGACCACCATGAGATGGCATGAGAAACTATGAGACTAGATGTATCCTTGACACTGCAAGAGGCAACCCCTTAAGGGGGGGTGTGTTGGGATAAGTATCATCAAGGGCTTGCTCTATGGTGCATGTGTGCATCTAGGGGAGTCACATGTGTGTCTTTGTGTATTGTAAAGGCACATCAAGTGCTATAATGTGTCTAGTGTGTGACCTAAGTGATGATGTAAGACAAAGGCAGTCCCACTGATGTAGGGATTGATTCCCACTGATGTAGGGGCTGATTGCCACTTATGTAGGGAAGGTATTACCTTCTCCCCCTTTCTATAAGAGAGAGTCATCTCTCTCACAATCCATAATAGAGATCTACCATCTTTCTTTCATAGTGCTCTCACACCTCTTGCAAGATGCATCTATTCTATCCTATGGGATTCTACACTAAATGGGAGTGACGTTGGTGGATGCATTCCCTCCTCCTTGGAATCTTTCTCGGTTGGAATGATTTCCTCTTTGCTGATTTTGATGTTGTTGAGGATGATGCTGATGTTGATGCTGACTTTGCTGATGATTTTGTTGCTGATGATTACCACTTCTCTAGAATGATCTACCTCTGCCTTTGCCTTTGCCTTTTCCTCTGCCTCTGCCTCTGCTTCTGTCTAAAGTTGTGAATGCCTGATCATTAGAATGACCTTTGCATGCATGAATGGCTTGAGTCCTGAGTTCTTTACCAAGTAATACTCACTGAAGTTCTTCTAGACTTATCGAAATTTGTCGTTGGATGGCAATACTCTGGACTAGATTCTTAAATCCCTCTCCTAGTCCATTCAGGATGAATTGAACCATTTCTGCAGGATTTATAGTCTCTCCTGCTGCTGCTGTGAGTTGATTATTGTAATCTTTGATCCTGAGTACGTAAGCATGACCGGTTTCACTGCTATTGTGAAAACTCTGGTTGATTTGGTTTCTCAGTGTGAGAATCCTGGAAGTGTTCTTGGACTTGTAGAGAGCTACAAACATCCCATGCTTCTTTTGATGTTTTGACGGTGTTGAGCTATTCTAGCATGACATCTTGCACATTCTCCTTGATCAGATGATATGCACACTTGTCTTTCTTATCCCATTTTGCCTGTGCTCAGGAAATGGCAAGATCTGCTACAGGTGTAAAAACTATTTGTGTATCTAGAGATCTCGCTGCTAGTATTGTGAAACCAGGTGGAGTAGAGCTACTGCTGGCTGGAGCATCTAATGTTCTAGGTGTAGATCCATCGACATACTCCCATTTGTCCTGAAGTACAAGAATGGTCTCCATTTGGTATTTCCATGTGTCATAATTGGAGTTGTCTAGCTTAGCAGATGCCTCCAAATTGAGGTTGCTAGTCGTAGACATGGTGTAAGAAATGTACTCAAAGTGTTGTGAAAATCACTATCTGAATCAACTGCAAAACACTAACTGTGGCAAGTGAAATTTTAACTATCCATGAAGGTAGAACTGCAATATATATAATCCGATCTGAATTACAAGGCTTGTGGCAAATGATGTCGGGAATAGCCAAGAAGATTTACAAGGCTGAAATAATGTGCACAATGCCAAAAAATAGCCTAATAGGCTTTACAATGATGGAATGCATGTGTGAAATCAAATCATGTGGTCAACAAATTGGGCTAATATTTTGAGAGTGATGACACGAATGTAGTGATACCCATCTCCTTCCATGATAAGAAAGCTATGGCAAACTCATTGTCGTTCCTAAAAACGATTCCATGGTGAAGGATAAAAAAGATCCTTTTTTTGGCTTTCATTGAATTCCTTTTGTGTGTTTTGAGCCCACCAAGCGTTTGTAGTGCCCAGGTCTTTTGTTAGACACGATGGGTATGTTCTCCTCTGGTGAGATCGGAGAAGAAGTTGGTACTCCAAGCCTGGATCACAGTGGTCTATAGGGTGGCCGGGTCTTTAAGACATGAGGAGGAACATCCTTCTGAGAGAAAGGTGAAGGGGCTAACTTCAATTTCCCTTTCGAGAGGTTTTCTGGGAACAACGCACTAGAATGACCAAAACTGGGACAGGCGAAATGATCGGAACACGTGGGATGACTGGCCGTCTGACTTTGGAGGGAGGAGTTAAGATGAGGGGTTGGCCTGGAGAGAGAAACCTACAGACATGGATTAGGGGGTAGTGGGTTGCTTTCATCCGTTGCTTGACTGGACAGCTCCTGGGGCTGTAGATACATTAGGGCCTCTGTGACCTTTTGCCATCTATTTGATGTGCGCTATCCTTTTCCAAGCAATCATGAAACTTTTGGAATAGAGAGTAGAATATTTCCATGTTCTCAATGCGAGCTTGAGGTCAACCACCATGTTAGCAAGGAGAAACCAACATCAACAATTTCACCTTTAAAAACACTAGAATAGCTTTGATCCCACATATCCCACAAGCCATTTCTTCTAAGAGATGTCCAATCAATAGTGACTCTTGAGGGGATATCTCATAAGATGATATAAAAATAATGGGAGGGGAAGAAAGAGATATTCCTCCTCACAAGCTCCAAGACTTGACTCAAGTGTGCACATGCTAATGAAGATGTGAGGAATGTATGTTCTCTTTTGGGAGTGCTACAGCCACTTGGAGCAGCAAGAAACAGCCTACAGTTGCCTTGTTGAGCACAGAGGCTGAGTACAGGGGTGCAGCAATGGCTGCATGTGAGGTATCTTGGTTGCATAAGCTACTTTACGATATGCATCAGTCTACAGATGGGCCACTTGTCATTTATTGTGACAACATGAGCAGTATACACTTGGCAAATAATACAGTCTATCATGCCAGAACAAAGCACACTGAGGTGCATTATCACTATGTGCAGGAGAAGGTTCTAGTAGGTTTTATTGATCTAGTTTATGTTAGCATAGAGGATCAGGTAGCTAACATATTCACGAAGGCATTGGGTGCAGAGAAGCTGCGCAAGTTTAGAGACCTACTTGGTGTGCAGGAATTGGGATTGAGCTCGAGGGGGAGTGTTGAGATATCGAGCTCCACTCGTGATATGCCAAGGTGACTGTTGTGCATTTATGTCACCGACTTGTTAGCTGCAGATGCGGTTGGTACACCACCCATGAATAATAGCTGAATGACATCTATCTTTATGTACTCTAGCTAGTGGCTCAGTTAGTATGCCACCTTAGTTAGCTGAGTTTGGTTTGAGACACACATATAGGGTTCACCTATTCTTTTGTACTTAGAGTTCTTTTGGCTTTCACAACTAAGTAGAGGAAAATTGTTTTTAGCCTCCACCTTTGTGTATATTCCCCCATTGTGTATGTGAGAAAGCTACAAGTGAGACTCTTTATGTAGGATGAGCCAAAGCAGACAAGCCTGATTTTATGGGATGTTTTTCTGCTAGACTTATCAAATCTCTTAAGCCATGTCTATGAGCTATCTCTCCTAAGCCACTTGCTGTTAAGTTCCACAATCAACTCCTCTTGTTTATTGGTGAAAACTAGAAATAGGAGCGAGGAACTCTGCTCGACCCACTTGGATTCCCTCCAAGCCTGCCTCCCATACAAGCAAGCATGTCACTATCCCACAAATCTCTTTGTGCCTAAATTAGATTAAGATCAAACCTGTTAAGCTTGTATTATCTGTGAAAGATAATATCGTCTGTCCATCTGCCTCTATTCCTATCCCAAATATCCTGCCAAACTTGTAGTCCTTTTTTCCTGAGCTTCTTTGTCACAGCTAGAATAATGAAATGATCAGGAGTAAATGGAGCAGATGAAGGAAAATTGATGTGACCAATACTTTTTTTTCCATTGACAGAACAATACCCAACTGAAATGTTTTCTATAGCAGACGTGAATCGATGTCCTTTCATTTATCTCACATTGGGTTTCATTACGACATGCAACAAAAATAAGTTTTAAATTTTTCAAAAGAAAATAGAATTATAACAATAATTGACCAAAAAAATCTTTGCATTTCATTGCTACACTCACCAATAAAGGTGGTCATGTCCAGCACATTTATCATTGATGACACTCATCACTGCCCTAGACTGTTGCAAGTCTGAATGAAAAATTACAACATGCCAAAGTGTTGCCATTGTAATTGACATGAACTGGTCAAGAAGACTCATTAGTTCTTTGGCTTTGTAAGGGACCTCATCAAAGGTGGATCCAGGAACATTAAATCCGTATGGTATGTCTGCAATGACCAACATGTACTCATTCTTTGGAACTATCTTTGACAATTCATTGCAATCTCCATTGAGCACACGATAAAAGATTGGTGGATGATTTTCCCCCTTGTCAAACTCTAACATGTCATCTCACTAAGAGTGATAGATTGTTGCCGAGTTCAACGCTCTTTTTCTTTTGTAGCCCGGTCAATCAATTGCTTAAAGCTTGCAGGCATCATACTACTCTCAGATCCCTTCTTGCTTCATTTCTGAAGGTTCTTGTCAAAATAACAGTTCAATATTTTGAACATTGCAAATCTAGAATTCAAAATAAAAATTCCATTAACATATGTATACCAAATTTGACATACCATGCTTTTGAATACATTGAAATATGGAGGCAAGCTCTCCATCCTGCTCCTCTCTGGATACTCCTCCCGAACATCATCCCAATATCGCATGTTTAATTGTCGGATCATTGCTTCCTCCATTCTCATGTACATTTTATGCCTGCATTGAAAACGCATGTATAATTCATCTCACTTTTACAGGTAAAACAAAGTCTATTAGAACATTATTCGTAAAGAGATTAATGTAAAATCAAGGAGAGACATGATGCAAAGGAGAGAAGTTTACTTACTCATCAAATTCATTGCCCATTTCATCCAAAGAGAGATCCCCAGACACCACTCTGCCAAGCATAGACTTAATTAGAATCTCATCTTTAATTCTGTGCATGCTCTTCCATGTTGTGGCTCGAATCTATTTAGGTAATGCCTTCAAGGTTTGGGTTTCTTTCTTGACTCCTTTAGGTATGAGTTTTCTGTGCCCTTTAATTTCAAAATTCTCCCACTTTGAAAAAATTGCATTTATCTGATCCCAAACTTCTCCACTACGAATTGCTATTTGAAACATCCCGTCCCATGATCTAAAGTTGCCGCTTGGCCTTGACGAATCTTTAATTGTTGCAAAAATCTCAGTCTCATTCAACAAAGACAAGCGGAACTCTGGAGTGATCAAAGAATGATCCTCTTTGAGTTTTGTAACGAACTCCTTGTGATAGAAACGAACCCGTTCTATCCAAGACATGGACTTCCTATAGTCATTGTCATTATTGTGATCAAAAGCCAGTAAGTTTGCCTATGGGAGCCTCCTAGAACAAAGTAGTTATAATCATTTGCTTTCCAACAATCAAAAGATGTTGTGTCATGACAATCTTTTGGATCCACGAGCACAATGTAGTTCACAACTTGTGCATGTGGATTGTCCTTATTCGTGTCTTCAAATTCTCAATATGGAAAGGATGTATTGCATGCACATCAAATGGCTGAAGGCTAGTGCAAGGATCAATAGGAGGTCTGATAACATGATCAATGTGCAAGAAGAAAGTCTGTCGATCCACAAGGTTATCTCATTGTACCTTTGCACAGAATCTATTTTGAAGTGTATCTGAGGTGCCATCTCCAATGTCAGCTCTTAGTACTTGTAGCTCGCCACTGGTTGGGATTTCAATGATATCCATTAGCTGTACTCTCCTTGGAGCCTTTGATCCCGGTTTACTCCATTTTTTCCCTTGTGCAATAGATGGAGTCTCCTCAACAACATCCTCATAAGACTCTAGAGGAAACGCACTTGCAGCCAATAGAGATCATTTTTTAGGGAGTGGTGCGCTCAAACCATGCCCACATGCGGGTGCACTCAATCCATGATGGCCTGAAAGAGAAGGTGCTCTCAATCCATGACTTGGATTTTTGGCACTTTTCTTTGGTTCCTTGATGCCTTTCTTTTCCAACCTTATCTTTTGGATCCTAGTGGAAGCATCCTCCGATGTGGACTTTTCGAAGACAGAGATTTCTCTGAAAGTTTGTTTGTTCGACATGATACCTACAAAAGACATAAACAATGTCAAAATATTATGATATCATGGAGAGAATATCTCAAGTTTAAAAAAACAAAAACAAATACAACAAGCTTGATTGTTTCTAAAAAGACTTTGATCTTCTAACATAGACATTCTTCATGGAAAAGGATATCGACATGCATATTATTGAAACATGATTTTGGACTAGAGAATAAAAAACAAAAAAACATGAAAAGTAACAACACTACAATTCTAAAACAACAAAATTATGGCCAAAATGCCTCTCTCTCTCTCTCTCTCTCAAATTTAATTAAAAACCACTAAGAAACAACTTCGTAATTTGAAGATAAAACTCTGCTTAATAAAAATCGTTCAAAAAATAACAAAAATTCACCAAAAAACCCTCTCCCTCTCTCCAACTATCCCTCTCTCCCTCTCCCTAATTCTCTGTCTCCCCCCGCCCCTCTCTCTCTCTCTCTCTCTCTCTCTCTCTCTCTCTCTCTGTCTCTCTCTCTCTCTCCCCCCTCTGTGTGTGTGTGTGTGTGTGTTTCTCTCTCTCTCCCTCTCTCTCTCTCTCTCTCTCTCTCTCTCTCTCTCTCTCTTTCTCTCCCTATTTCTCTCTCTCTCTCTCTCTCTCTCTCTCTCTCTCTCTCTCTCTCTCTCTCTCTCTCTCGCTCACTCCCTCTCCCTCTCTCCCTAATTCTCTCCCTATCCCTCCCTCTCCCTCTCTCCCTAACTCTCTCTCTCCTTCTCTCCCTCTCTCCCTATCTCTCCCTCTCCCTCTCCCTCTCTCGCTAATTCTCTCTCCTCTCCATCGGCTAGATCCCTTCGATGATATCATCAACTAGGCAAGCACCGAGTCGATGATATCATCGATGGGCTAGAAGACCATCGATGATATCATCAATCGGGCAAGTTCCTGGTCGATGATATCATCAATTGGGCCAACAGCCCATCGATGATATCATCGATGGGATGCTAGCCCATTGATTTGGGCACCACATCAGTGCAAAAAATCGGGGGAAGGTGAGACGATTGAGCGGGGAAGAAGAAGAAACTCGTCGATGATATCATGGATCGGGTGAGATCCTGTCGATGTTATCATTGATCGAGAAAAAGTCAGCTCCCTTCAATCCAAAAAAAGAAAATGGATGCATGAGAATTGAAACGCTTACCTAGTATCAGCTTTGTTGAGGGTAGGGGGAAAGATGGAGAGGTGAGCGGGGTAGATGGTAGAGGGAGAGATGGAGAGGTTAGAGGGTTAAACAAGAAGGGATTGAAATCTTAGAGGGTAGAATATATAGTAATTTATTTTTAGAAGTGTTTCTTACTATTTCTAGTAAATAGGATAGACTAGTAATCAAACGGATGCGTCAATTTTACGAGCAAAAACCTATGAGCAGGTTTATCCGAGCGTGTTTTTCAAGAGATTTAAAAAAATGTATTTCTTTGGGAAATATGGTTTTTACACTTTTATTTTCACTAGAACTAGATCCCTTTATCATAAAAATATACAGACTAGACACTCATTCGTTTTTACACAACATAATTTTCTTATTTAGAGACATCCCTTTGTACCCCTATTATTACCTTAAAAAAGTGTTGATTCCTTTAAGAAACATCCCTCTCTCTACTATGTCTGGGACCAAGTGTTGAGAAAAAGTGTTTATTGACTCTCCCTCCCATCTGTGTCCAAAAGGACTCCCGTGCATGGAAGGCATACTCTGCTCTCTGATCAAGCAAGGTCTGCAAGTGAGCCCTTGCTGCAGCAAGGCGCTCTTGTATCCAAGCATCTGATGGTCGTTTCTGCTCCTCCCTTTGTAGGGCTGCCAACTGCCGACGGATACCGATCTCTCGCCTGAGTACCTTACCTCGCCGAGCACTAGCAACAGAGTGATAGAAGTCGCTGATACTGGCAAGTGCTATGGCCACATGTGAAGGACCGGCCACCCCCCCTGCATATGAGAAACCCAGATCTCCAACACTGCCTCTGTGAGGGTCTCATCCGTGTATAGGGCGTCTGGGATCCTGATACTGTGAGACCGTCCTCTTAGATGAGGCTCTGAAATGGACAAAATTACCGGAAAATGGTCTGAAGTGGAAACACCGGTAATCACTCTCAATGTTATAATACTATGCATATATAGTTACTTATTAACACATTTATATCATATGGCAATATCTTTTTAGTGTTTTTATAGCATCAATAACAAGATATTTATGGACATGTTTCTAAAGAAGTTTAAATTACTATAAATAAGTATTAACTTGGGCTTATATATCACTCTCATAAAATACATGTAATATTTAATACTATATATGCAAGATTTTCCGATCAATTTGAGTGGTTGAATGACTATATTTGGACATTGGATATGAAAGTTATGTCACTTGTAAAAGTGCTATCCAAGGTAGTTTCGCCAGCGAAACTACCTTGGATGGCTTGCTTCAATGAGTTTTCTTTGAAGAAACCCTTTTATGAAGATAGGTTGAGAGAGGGTTTTCAATGTCACCCCCTATTAAGTAGAAGTTGTAAGAAGGATCATAAGGGAATTTTCATAGAGAAGTCTACTCTATATGTGGGTTTCTTCAAAAGCCATTCCATTATGCTCTCACCATTCCTAAAGATTCACCTAAAGATTTTTGTATAAAATAGGCATTGCTATAATACTTTGCATATTTCTAAGTGAAACTATCTTCTGATCGATTTTTGCCATATTTATGCATAGTTGGAAGCTTTTTTTTTCCTTCGCTCGGACGCTCGAAAGATTTCGCTCAGAAAATGCTCCTCCCCTAATCAAACTAATGTGTTTTCCAAAAAGCAAACGTAAAGTAGTTTAAATCATATTCAAGCACACCACCCCCATTTTCAAAATATAGTAAATTATATTGAAGCACACCTTAAAATTCGATTTCATGACTGAATTAAAAATAAAAAACACTTAACCACATAAGAAAATTGCACAGACCTGGTGATTTATTTCGTTGAACTCTTGGGCGTATTCTGGAAATAATGAGAAACAAATGTGGGAATCTCATGTTTATTGAGAAAATTTTCTATTTTTAGAAATTTCTCTATGCTCAAAACCCTAAACTTAACCCTGACTTTTATGGTCAGGCATATAATTTCCACCTTTCATTGTAGGTGTTTGTGCCCGTTTTCCAAAAAAACTTTGTCAGCAAAATTTCAAAAAAGCATGGTTTTTATGTATTTTTTCAAAAACCATCACGCAAAAAGGCCATCTTTTTCAAATAAACATAAAATTCACATAAAAAAGAGGGAATCTTTCAAAGATTCCCCTAGAGTTTTCTTTTTGAGATTACAGTTCTCGAATTACATGTTACACTGTTATACAACAATGACGACCAAAGTCAACCATTTGGTCTTTTATACATGTCACCTTTTGAAGGGAGGGCCAACCCTTTTCCTTTTAGCACTCTCCCTTTCTTTACATTAAAAGGCTCTTGGGCCCGTAGGACCAAGCCATATGTGTTGTTGAATGACTGGAGGCGAAACAAAATCCCTCATGAGTCATTTCTTTTGGGAAGTTGTACTTAGGAAAATTGTACAACATATTAGGGTCCTGTTTTGCTATATCTCATGAAATTCTTCCCAAGTCCATCATCATTCCATTGGCATGTACAGGGACTGTATCTGGCAATCGACGTGGGCATTGCGATAGTACCACCAAAATTGCTCCATTTTGAGGAAGGGGGTGCGTCAGCGAGGTTGTAGACCAGCATCGGCACCGGTCAATGGAACTGGAGAATCGGGGGCAAAGTGGTAACCTCCTTTTGTGCTAAATATTGAGATGGCTTCTTGGCCTTCCTCCTTGGCTACTTCCTCAGGATGTGCTACATGTATTGTTTCAAAATTTCTCACCAAGGACTCAAGTGAGTCTTGGAGAGCTTGTAGCACCCGGTTAAAGAGGATTATAATGCCGAGGGGATCCCTGGACTGGTAAGCCACAAGATGCCCTTGAGATTATATTGAGGAGGCTCGGCCGTAGGTCTGCATCCAATTAATGTAAGCTTGCAGACTATCGTCGGTGCAAACCCACGGGATGAGCTCCTTGGGCTTTGCTAATGGCATCACATCATTGTCCCCATAGGATAGCTTGTGGACTCTATGTTGTTTGACGTGGCACCACGCTTAGAAATTGAGCAAAATGGGATGGGCGGCGAGCGTTTGGAGGTCAGAGGGGTAAAGGAGGGAGAGGCTAGATGGTTGAAGATCTAATGAAAAATAGGACATGGTGAGAATGGGACGGGAGTGATCATGATTGTGGCGCAGGATGGTTTAGAGGGTGTAGGAGGGAGTGGGGTAGTGAGATCTAGGTGGAAAATAAGATTTTGTGCATAGAGTGGATTAAAGTGCATTTGGAGTGTCTGGGGGATAGTGTGCGGTGCGAGTGTGTATGTGGCTAATTGTGTAGAGACCTCCCTATACATCCAGAATTCTTGTTGCTCACGGTCTTCCAACCCTGAGTCTTCTGAGTGGTCAGGGGTACACTACCGCTCATTCTACTCTTGCAAGGACATTGTCAGTGCCCGTTCCTATGCCAAGAGATCCTGCAATGTTTGGATCTCACGCTTGTAATTCTCCCGAGTCTGTGCGTGTTTTGTCTCTGCTTGCACCTTTTGCTCTAATGCCATTTTGAGGCCAAACTCTGCTTTGTCATCTTGGTCTATGAGCGTTTGGACCAGGGATTTGTTGGAGAAGAGCTCATCCTTGAGCTTTGTGACTGCGAGCTCTAGCTCCTCAGCTTTTGTTTGGTACTCCTCTGCTCTCACTAGGTCCGTTTGCCTTATGGATTAGGTAGCGACCATTAGGGTGTGGCTGTCACATGTAGAGAGCTGTGCGCCTAGAGGAGGGTTGCTGAGAGTTGTGAGGCCTGTTCTTGCCTCCTCTGGAGAATTGTCTGTGCCACCTGTGGGAGCTATGCCATTGGTTTGATAAGTTTTGCTCCATCTGGTCAGCATGATAGAGTTGCTCTGCTATCATGTGGCTATAGCCACTTGGTGCCCAATAGTGGGGCGTGTTGCAAAATTTTAGGGCCTCTATGAGTCTTGCCCATGGAGAGGAGGAGGTGCTGGTGACGAAGGAGGTGGTCTCTTGAGGATAGGCCGTTGCTGAGGCTGACATCTGGGGCACAGTGGGGGTGGGATAGCTTGGGCTCCTGGGGGGAGGCCAATCATGACTATTTCGTACTTGGGAGGTCATCCACCAGATGGGCTCTTGTTGTACACTTTTGCCCTTACCTTGAAGATCCGATTGCTCAAGGCGTAGTTGATGGCATAGGAATGCCCACATTTGGTGATCCTTGTACTATGTGAGAAATTGAATTGGGTCCGGTTGCGCAAGATGGCTGGCTGGAGTGGCACTGGGCTCTATACTTGCTCACTTTGGCTTGACCTCTTGGCTTCTTCTTACTCTGCTAGTGCTGGTCCCGTGGCTGACTTTTTTGCCAACCCATAGCTGATAGGCAGAGGCTGCTTTGTAGCATGTGGTAGAGACTTCATGCATAGCATCGGGTTGCCGATGACCTCTCCATGTGTTTTGAGGTCCTCCCTCATTTGATTGCAATTCGTGACCTGGGGTTCTGCCAATCACAACAAAATATTTGGCACGATTGACTGGTGGTGGTCGGTGTGCCTAACTTGTGTCAACCACTGCAGGGCCCTTACTAGTCTTTCCACTTTCAGCTTGATGATCTCTGAGAAGTGGATGCACCCTTTGCTTTCTTGCGATCATAGTGGCAGATTTTGCTGAAGGCCTTTGGCATCTTCTTATTCATTGCATACTTGTCGCTGATGTGACAAACAAGCCACAGGCAGCTCGCACCATGTCTTGGTTGAGGTGGTAGAAGTGGGGATTGCCTGTTGCATCTTGAAGAACGTCCACATTTAGGTTGGATTTGTAGCCCTAGAAAAACTCTCCCAAGAGCCTCATGTCCAAGTGGCAAGGAAGGCGATTTGCCATGATCCCAAGCCTATCATTGCTAGTGCATCTTGCACTTTCGGCTCCTTTAGTGCCGCATAAGCCATTGCGGTAAGGTAGTGGAGGGTATAATCATGCCCCTCACATGCATAGCGAGAGTGGATGGGGCATGCATCTAGCTATTCGAGCCATGCCTCCCCAAGCGACGAGAGCATTTGTGAGTGCACGATTTTGTACTCCCCTTGTGTGGGAGCCTGGGTGTGCTTTCTTGACGTCTTTGAGGAGGGCGTGCCTGGCTATTGTTGGACCCTCGGGTGGCCTATTGCGTAGATATTTCCTCCTCCACTTCTTGTAAATCTTCAATTGGAAATTCAGAGGGCATGCAGATTGTGGCTGAGAGCATACTTTGAGTGTCAGAGGGACTGGTGGCTTGCAGAATAGGAGGTCGAGGGTGGAGTCCAAGCTCCTTCTCAAACTTGAAGAATTCATTCTCCAGATCCATTGGGAAGAATGAAGGCAGCTGAGTGATGAGGGAATTGGTGGAAGAGGAGGAGTTTGACATATACTCATTGCTGGATTGCTATGTGGAAAAGGGTAGGGGGCCAGAAGAATTCTAACAGAATTTTGACAAGTTTGGGGGCAATTGCTATGGTGATGACCCAAGGAGATAGGGCTCCTTTATAGAGATTTTGCTATCCCCACGGTCGGTGGGATGGCGTAAGGTGATGATCGATGGGATAATCGGATGGCGACGGTTGGTGGGGTACTATTATGGCAGCGATCGATGTGATAATTGGATGGTGACTGTCGACGGCGAGATCTTTGGATGGCAACGATCGGTGGGATCTTTGGATGGCGATGGTTGATAGGATATTAGGATGGCAACAATCGGCGGGATAGGGTATGGCGATGGTCGACGGGATCTTTGGATGGCGATGGTTGTTGGGGCAAGATAGTGTATGGTGACGGTCAACAGGATAGAGTATGACGATGGCAGTTGGTGGGATCCTTGGATGGTGATGGTCGGCGGGATAGCGTATGGCGACGGTTGATGGGATCTTTGGATGGTGATGGTCAGCGGGATAGCGTATGGCGACGGTTGGTGGGATAGTGCTATAGCGATGATTGGCGGGATACTATCTGAGGAGTGTAAGGAAAGGGAAAGAGGGGGGGAAGTGGGTAGGTGAGAGAGAGAGAGAGGAAAGGGTGAGGTGTACAAGTGAAGCGTGGGGCAAACTATGAGGTCAACGTGCAAAATTGCAAAAAATGCAAAAGGGGCGTACTGACCTAATCTAGTGCTAACTGTGGATACGTGTGGTGTAAGTGCAAGGAAGTGACTTGTGTGATGTGGGTGCATCGGATGATATGCCTACCATACTGACTCTACTAGACCTGGACTCGATGATCATGTGGAATGCAGTGTTGGCAGACGTAACATTGGCAAACCATGTAGAGCATGTGTCCATCTTGTGTCTTGCCTTGGATGCCAACAGTACACTAGCATTGTGACGATTCCTTGTGGGATGATCCTTTGTCCTCCTCTGTAGGATAAGTGGGTTCTTGTGTGATCACCTTCGGTGCAGACACTTGCTCTCGTGAGTCGGGTGGCACCGTTGGTGATCGTATGATTGCAACTCCCTTTGATGGTTTGCCTTTGGGTTTGGAGGGAGGTTCTTGTATTGCTCCCTCATTGCCTTTGGTGATCCTCATGTTGAGTTGTACGATTTGTGGCACTAGGGCACGTTTGGGACTCTGGGGCTTGTTTGTTGCAGTTGGTTTGATGGTAGGTTCTTGTGGTATTGCATCCAAGGTCGACACAAGTTCTTGTGTAACTACCTTCTAAACCCCTATGGTTTGTGACTTGAACTTTGACACCCAGATGACCTGCTTGCCATTGTAACTATCTTGGTATTCCAAGAGCTTGGTGGTGACCCAATGCTGGCTCCCCAATTGGAAGAGAACTCATGGTGAGTGATCATGGTGCCAATGTATGCTAGCCACCATTGGAGGTCTAATTTGAACCTTACTATCCCTTTGCTCACCTCACAAGGTTTGAGCATGTTAAACATTCTAACGGGAGCCACCTGGGTCATTTTCTTGAGCTCAGGGTTTGTGATTTGGAACCCTATTTTCTTTGGAACATCAATGTTGGCTAGGATGTGCATCTAGTTCTAAGAAAATTCTAGTTCAGGAAGAGGTGCATGCCAGAATTCATCGAATTCTTTTTCATCCTCTTCCCTCTCACAGTGTTGGAACAGCTTTACAGATGTAGTCTAAATAGTTGTGTTAAATTCTGTGGTAAAAAGGTGTCCTGACAATGGGTGGGCCTTGTAGGTGTGCAAGTCCACTCGCATGATTTGTTCCTCATGCCGCAAATAGATGTTATTGGTATGGCAGTCATGTACGATCCTGGACATTCGAAAGAAGGGTCTACCTAGGATAGCCTCATATCCCAGCTATTGGGTGAGGTCCATGACTACGTACTTGATGGGATACATGAATCCGAATACTTGAATGTTAATACTAGTAAGGACTCCCGAGGGTTCTGCAGTTTTGCCATTGGCAGACGGCCAACTTCACCACCAGATGGGTTTGCTCGAGCGCAGGTTTTCCCCACTTTACCCTGCATTCCTTGGGACAAACACTACACTCCCTCTCCCCCATCCTAGATGGCATCAACCTTTTGGTGATGATAGGTTATGGGGATGGCCACGTTCATGTCATCCCCCTCAAAGTATTGGCCTAGCTTATTGATGGGAACCTTGCATAAGTTTTGTCCCTCCTCTAGTGGTGATTGGTCGGCCTTAGGCCTAGCAGGGCTTGAGGGAAGGAATTGTCTCTTCATACAGTGGATAGGTCTTGCCAAAGGATGGGATTCCCTCTCAACAGGGAGGCGATCGGCATTTTTACCTCGGTCGAGAGGAAGGCAACCAACCTAGCACTATCGCAGGGTTCCTGTGAGGACTCTCCTCCTGATAGCAAGTCCTTGAAACCATAAAGGTCTCCTTCTTCCTGTAGGTTTTGCAATACTGGGTCCTCCTAGAACATTTTTTGCATCAGATTTGGAGCCTTTGACTTATCAAAGCTAAAACATTCCTATTCTTCCACCCTTTTCTAACACTTTTAGCACCTTTGCTCCTCAGTGACCAGTCAAGTGGGCTGGGTGGATGGTATCCGACCTTCTGCTTGCCTTGAATCTATGCTCAAACTTTTCGTGGCAATCTCGTACCAAGTTCTGAGCCTCAATTACATATTGTTTCTCTAGGATTGGGTCCGAATGGGTTTCCTTATAGGGGGGCAAGGGTGCTAGGCCTTAGGCCTACACTGGCTTGTTTACACCCCTGAGCTTGGAGGTACCTCTAGGTCACCCTGGGTGGAAGCACGTTCTGAGGCAGAGGAGGTGGCGAGGGTGGTTGTCTCCTCATCAAAATGTCTTGAATGATCACAGTGGTCAAACCCACAACCTACCCATATGGCTTTCTTGGCCCGGTTCTGGGGATGGTGAGGAACCTCAAGGCCCTGCAGTAGGGGCCCTTTATCCTTCCTTGCGTGTTTCCTCATTGCCTTACCTATGGATTTGGCTTGCATCCTTGTGATAACTTTTAAGGGTACTGTGGCCACCTATCTTGTTTGATATTGAGCAAGTTAACGCTAGTGCTCTGAGGCAGGGTGACTGGGATTGTTGGTCTTCTCAAGGACCAGTCCTTGAACAAATGCTTGATTCCTCACCCCGCACAAAAGGGTGTAGGGAATGTCGTGGGAGAATCTAGGGTAAGATCCCTATAGGGGCATTCCTTCAAGAAGTGCAGCCCTTGGCACTTGAAGCACGACACTGGCGGGTTTGAAGTACCTTTGTAGGGGCACTCACTTGCCCTATGTGGGCCTTGGTAGGTATAGCATTGGATCGATGGCCTTCGGGCAACGGAGTTTAGGTCTCTAGCCCTTGAGTTCAAGGGAGCATTCTAGAACACGAGGACTTGATGGTCCTCTTGCAAGAGGTATTGACTTAGGTTGCCACTTCCTTCCTCGTAGGGGTAGTAGTCGAGGGGTTGGTGGTCTAGATCCGTCTCCTCCCAATCATTGGGTACTTCCTCTACCATTACTTGACTGACCAGAGCTATACGGGTAGGGGAGGTTGAGGACCCAGTATGGGTGGTGGTAATGGAGCATATTGTGCTCGATACTGGCTTGAACTAGCCAAAGGAGCACCTTGTGCATTCATAGGATTAGGCAGGGCCCGGGCAGGACTAATAGGGGTCTCATTTGATACATGGGTTGGGGTAGGGACCTCAAAAATTGGAATTGGGAGGTATCATGGTTTCTCCATCTATGACTGTGTGTACAGTAGAGGGCTAGCTTTGCCCTAAGGCGAGGACACTCATTGGAGGAATGGTTGCCGTTGCATACCCCATACCAGACATTGTCTCTTCGTGGAAACAAGTGGGGGTTGCTTGGGACGTCCTTGGAGGTTCCTAACCTCCATTGCTGGCCCAGTTGATTCAGCAAATTTGAGGCCATCTTACTCATATCCAAGCCCTTGGGCTCGTTGATCTCCTTCTTGGTCATCTCCACACTGGAAGACCTAATTGATGGTGCTACTTCTGATGGGGTCTAGACTATACGCTCGATCTTTTAAATGAGTCCCGCATCGTTGATTTTTTGTATTTCCTCGCTCACAATCATCGTATATTTGGGATTCATGGGGTAAGTCTCTTCTTCTTCATCATCCTCCAAGCATTTGAGTTTGGGTTAATTCTCCTTAAGAGAAGTCTTATAATTTTTAGCTCTTGGTGCCTTATCCCCATGTAGGGCGTCAACTTCTAGAGGGGCTTCAACCATTAGTAGAGGGACTTACCCTACCTTTAGAGATCCTAAGGGGTCATTTATCTTGCCTAGCTTGGTCCCCCAATTGGAAGAGAATTTGTGGTGAGCCGTGATAGCATCAACGTACCTCATCATCATACCTGGTGGCTAGATCCTAGGGTCAATATTACAATGAGGGCTCCATTGAGCTATTCATCCTCAGGGGAGAAGATAGATAGGTAGCAAAAAGTATTTCAAGTCTGATGTGTCATAAAAGAGTAAAAAACACCACAAATTGTTCATAGAGAGTTCCAATGAATCATTGTTCTTCATGATTTACATCGAATTCAACAAAGCCACACTCCTTGAAGTTGGGGAAGTTGTTGAACCTCTTAAGGCGTCATCCTTCTCCTTACGGTAGCTAGAAATAGGCCTCATTGCAGTTAACCTATCAAGATCACGCTGCTCTTTTTCAAGAAGTTATAAATAAAACTTTACTTTTTTTCTTTTTATAAAAAGATCATAGGGTCGACAGCTAACTTCTTACCACTTCAGTGGCATCATACCAAATTTCCTCAATTTTTTCCTTTTAATGCTTACTTTCTACTAGGACATGTCGAGGACCCAGTGCTCTCAAGAAGGCTTAAGCATTGATTTTCGCCATTGGTCTTGACAGTGTAGAGAGATGTTAGAAATGTTCACATGACATAACTTAGGTTGCAATGATGCAAGTAATGTGCTGGCACCTATCCAACATCATTGGAGATCGGCCTTGGCCGCTCCCTAATTATGAAATTTGCATGTACACGACTTTTTGGGAACTGTTCATCTAATTACTTCTATCCAGGAATAGATGCTTCTCCAATGACATTGTACAACGAATGATCTTCAGTATGTTGTTCATTCAAGGGCTTCTAAGAAGGCATCAAGCTCAAATGGTATACCATTAGACTGCTACCAATACTATTGGTACCAACACCTATTCATCTAATTACTTCTATCAGGAACAGATGCTTCTCCAATGATGTTGTACAGTGAATGATCTTCAGTATGTTGATTAGTCAATGGCTTTTGAGAAGGCACCAAGCTCAAATGTTATACCTACCGATACTACTAGTAGGTGTGTGGTAATGATCTCGCTTCCCTTTTAAATTATTGCATTCACATCAGGCAGTTACCACGTGCAGTAAATTAGGGGGTTATAAAGCTCATACCCAAGACAATGAATCATTTTTTGCCTAGCAAGAGTAGCACCCATTGACTATACTTAATGGGGCCTACACAATTCTTGACAAGACTTTAGCAACTAGAATCATGTTCATTTTGGCTAAGTTTCTTCACCCACAATATATGGCTTTTTGCATGGGAGGAATATACATGAGGCCACTTTAAATTTGCTATTGTCCATGGAAATTTCTTTTATTCTAAATTAGAGATTTGTTCTTCTTAATCTAGACTTAGGTAAGGCTTACGACTGAATAAGCTACGACTTCATAATTTGATGTGATGATCAAGTTGGGGTTTGTGCAAGGACTTTGTAATATGGTTATGGTAATGCATCAGCGACCATTTCTATCAATGGATATTTATATTGATCATTCTCACTATATAGGTCTGTCTACCAAGGCTGTCCTCTGGTAGCTTTGTTTTCTACACTAGTGAATAAACCCTTGCTTTGACTAAACTTTCACGTCACAACTGCGGGTCTCTTTGGGTGCTACCACTTCTTGATGGCTCTCATTTTACTTCCCAATTCTGTGCTAAAGACAATTCAAGTATTCTGTAAGCAAGAAGAAACAATATTCTATGTTCTTAGAAAATTTCAATGCTTTTGCAAACATCCCATGATCGCAAGTCAATTTTAATAAGTTGACCATCCTATTTCTTCATTGGAAATTTGGCCGACTAGCTCTCACAATATCAGCTCCATCAAATTCAACTAGCAATGCCCTTGTGGATTGGGAATCTCCATGCAACAACGGCTTCAGTGGTGCATAAAAGAATCAAGGCAAATTCCATAAGTGAAAGGATAAGAAACGTTCATTTCTTGGAAGGCTCACTATTTCGAAACGCGCTAATATCGCTAATGCTTGTCTAAGTATCCTATGTTTTGCCATTTTATAGAACAACTTTGGCACAATTGACAATGTGGCACAAGAATTGTTATGGGCAATGCAATGGCATGCATGATCTTGGGAATTGATCACTATGTCAAAGACAATTGGTGGACTTGGTATAGATTCCTTCAAATTTAAGTGTGATAGCCTTTGCATGTAACGTGAATTGCAATGCCAAAATACACAGACCCCTTCTAGCTGCTGATGTGATCCCAAGCCCTAACCACATTTCCCAATTTATCAATCAATAATATGGTTTGACGGGTTCATGTATCAAAACAAACCCCACCAGTCTTGGCTCACAAAAAATACAAATACACTAAAATACATGAAAGAGAAGAACGGAAAACCATGAAATGGAAGAGGACACAAGGCAAAGCATACGGTACAATCTCCCCCCTCAAGGTGTGTGGCTTGCGATCCCACACCTTGAGTATTTATAATATTTTAAAAGTAATGCATGAGCCAAAATACAAGGATACATGATCCTCTCATTGCCAAGGCATATCCTTGCCTTTATCCATCCTTTTCTCTTGTACATCCTTTAATACATACTTTTCTCTTCTTCACTCCTTTACTCACGATTGAGTCTATCATCATCCAAAATACATGCTCAAAAATAATGTGAAGGCTTTAGAGCGCTCTCCCTTATTACATTTCGAAATAGGCCCTTGGCCACTATTACAAAAGCCTTTGCATGGCATAAAGCATTAATCCACAATGATTCAATACTACTCTTCCAAGATCATAGGCCAATAAATGTAAAAGGCATTTGAGCCCTTTATCAATTACAATCAATAATTGCATCAAGGTCATTAATTCATATGACCAAATATACTAAGGTGAGGCTCACAGCCTTACACTTCAAATATTTGCCAATGCTTGCCAATGTTCCTTTGAGACTTATTATTTCCTATCTTCCTTAGCATCACCCGAACTCATGAAACCAAAGCATATTAGTAAATAATTGCATCGCACATTAAATAGTAATACCTTCAACACTTAGCATCCCAATGGCATACACCAAATTACTCATGACTACCCGCCATAGTACCAACATGCTAAGAAATGGTCATCACATGCATCTACCAAATAATTCAAGTATTTCATAATGGCATCACTCACAATACTTAATTAAAAGGCACTGGTTTAGCCAGGCATCCCTCAACTAAACCATATAAGAATACCGATAGAACCCCCACCACATCTGGTGCGATTCTATCCTATATGCAAAATACTTTGCTTAATTTCAAGACAAGAATTGAGAAATAGTTTCTCATAGCATTCCCTCTTGCTTGAGATGCAACTGATCGTGGTTGTGTTTTTATATGAGTGTAGTAGATGAAGTAAATTTGAATATATTACTCAAGAACCATTGTGCTTCTTTCTTTGGAAAGTGCTTGAATCTCATTGTGTGGATTTTTAAACTAATCATTATGGTACAATCAAGGATTACCCTTTTCAATACTTATTTTTCCAAAAGGAGAATGAGAAAAGATTTACCCATCTAACGATAGATATAGACCATAATTTCCTTCAATTAAGGCTTTCCAAATATGTTTACTACTTAAGCTAGACACATGTAAGATTTGCAACTTGGCAAAACTTCATAAGCGATTAATCATTCATGTATTGCCCTCTTCGTTGGCATGAATGTTCATCCATAATTAGAAAAAATCTTTTTTGCTTTCACAAAGCTAAAGCTCGAATAAATTTTCAATTCAAAATACTCAAAAATAAAGATCAATCAACTTTTCTATAATTAAGCTATGTCAGACATCATCATCTTCTTGATATATGCTACATTTCTTATAATATAGTCCCCAATTCTAAATATGAAAGAATGTTAATACTTATTTATCTTGCCATTTTTATGAGCTTGTAAATGGGACCTATAATACTTTCATTGCCATCTTTAGCTAAATATGTATGGCCAAATCAAAAGGAATAAAAATTTTTTTTAATCAATTCAATTAGATATATATACACTTTCTCTATGCAAGAGAATTCGATTATATCCTTCTTTTCCAAAAATTTCAATATTAATTAAGGAAATAACTTTCAAAATTTTTTCATTCATGAACTTGTCGTACCTCAAATGGGTATTGCTATTGACTAAAAATTTTACTCTGATATCTAAGCATCTTGTATTTCTATTGGAATTCAAAAAAATAAACTCTTGAATACCAAATTAAGAAGACTAGGTACTTGGCTATCTATTGCCAGAAAAGTCATTTCTCTATCAATTTTACTCACATTCATCTTTCCACTTATCTTACCATTTCCTATTTGTCAGAAGTACTAAAGTCTATACTTGTATAAATTTGTACCATCTTTCACTCTTTATCCTATTCAGAGCAAAGCTACTTAGGAAAAGTCAAATCCCAGGAATAATGGATGTCAAATCAGGATGGTGTTTGGAAGGGGAACTAGAAAACCTGGAATAGAAGGCTATAGCACAAGATGCCATTATACACGTTTTCGTGAGATATAGCAAAATTGGAACCTTACTATTCTCTTAACTTGTAAGTGCCATGACAGGTTTTTCAAGCGGGTGCTCAATTTATTTCTCCAGGGCCAGTGAGGAATGAAGCTGGGAGGGATTGGGTGACTATATTGATAATTGGGCTATAGATGAGCTTAAAAGCATGGAGAGAGAGAGAGAGAGAGAGAGAGAGAGAGATTGTTAAAGTCTTCAGAAAACCGATGGGGGCATGTCCTTGCCTTTAGCCATCCTTTTCTCTTGTACATCCTTTAATACATACTTTTCTCTTCTTCACTCCTTTACTCACGATTGAGTCTATCACATCCAAAATACATGCCCAAAAATAATGGGAAGGCTTTAGAGCACTCTCCCTTATTACATTTTGAAATAGGCCCTTGGCCACTATTACAAAAGCCTTTGCATGGCATAAAGCATTAATCCACAATGATTCAACACTACTCTTCCAAGGTCATAAGCCAATAAATGTAAAAGGCATTTGAGCCCTTTATCAATTGCAATCAATAATTGCACCAAGGTCATTAATTCATATGACCAAATATACCAGGGTGAGACTCACAACCTTACACTTCAAATATTTTCCAATATTTGTCAATGCTTGCCGATGTTCCTTTGAGCCTTGTTAAGTCCGATCTTCCTTAGCATCACCTGAGCACATGAAACCAAATCATATTAGTAAATAATTCTACCCGTCATAGTACCAACATGCTAAGAAATGGTCATCACATGCATCTACCAAATAATTCAAGTATTCCATAATGGCATCACCCACAATACTTAATTAAGTGGCACTCGTTTAGACAGGCGTCCCTCAATTAAACCACATAAGAATACCGATAGAACCCTCACCATGTCTGGTCGATTCTATCTTATTTGCAAAATACTTTGCTTAATTTCAAGACAAGAATTGAGAAATAATTTCTCATAACATTGCAACAACCAAATTGCAAGGCTCCATGCATCACAACCCTAGGGGACTATTGTGCAACATTGGATTGAGGATCAATGTGTGATAGTATTCTCTCGAGGATGTGCTAGGTGGCACTTGAGTTATCCACCTTCCCGTTTAAATTTTGTCACTATTGTTTGCTTTCTGATTTGATATTGGTTTAGTTGGAAAAGTATTGGCGACGATACATGGGTTGGGAATTGTAGATTGATACTGGCCCAGTTTCCAACATAGGAATGCATTGCTAAATGGAAAGATATTTCACCTTTATGGCCTTTATGTCTGATATGATGAATTTCCATTTGTTATGGTCATGCATTGTAATACATTCCATGTGGAGAATAACCCTCAATTGGATGGTGACGGGATACATTCATCTACCTTTGAAGTGGAAAATAGTGCCTCTATGCAAGAAGGGGTCTCTTTCTGAATCGCAGCTTCACATATGGCAATTAGTCCAACAATATGTTTGGAGGTGGCAAACCTTTTGGTGTTTTGAAATGGAAAGACTTTTCTAGAGCTTTGCAATTGGATGAGAGTTGGACTTGATGAGCATTTTAGCAATGGAAGTGTTGAGTTGAAATGGCCTTAGAGGCCACTTTGTAGCCTTAGCTTAAACACTTGTTCTTTTTATTTTGTACTTTTTAAACACTCGAGTATGGATGCATCTTGAAACATAATTGTATACATATATAGCGATTTAACATATTGTGCACTTTCTATTGTGTTCTTTCAAAAGCCCTAATAGGTCTTTCCAATTGAGGGGTAATTTTATCCATGCATTCCCATTTAACATACTATGCAATTTTAATTTTGTTCTTATGATCAAAGCTCAAATAGGTCCCCCCAATTGAAAACAATTCAGAAACATATTAATTAATGGGTAAATGAGGTTAAATTTTTATATTAAGGGGCTGGTCAGGCCCAAAAAATGACCGAGTACAAAATTTGGCATAATCTAGAGGGCCACACGCCCACTACCTACTCAGCATGCAAAAAAAAGTTACCCTTTTAGGGCTGCACCAATCACAAGGAGGTTTCTACTGACAAGTCGTGCCTTATGAATAAGCACACAACCAAAGTCCCTAAGGATACCTTTTACCTACATCTCACAATTGTCGTTACTTTGTTGTTACCACCCTTGGCATAATTGAAGACTAAACTATTGTGGAATTCCCACACGGCCAGTAGAACCCCCATCCGGATGTATAACCAACATGCAGCTAGCGTCGACATAATCCAAGTGTCCTCCCCAAGTGAAACCAATCTCCAATTCAAACCCAAGTATAATTTGTGCATAATTCTAGACTCACACATAGACCTCTTGACTTTATACTAGACTTCACGAGAAATTGGGTAGTGCCAAAGTAGATGATCCATTGAATTCAAGGGATTTATTACACAGTGAGCATATAGGAGATATAGGGAGATGTTTGGCCAGTTTGACTCAAGTAGAGAGCCACTGGTGAGCCACCTTTCATAGCAAAAGTCTTGCTTTCCCAAACACACAAATATTCTAGATCGATCTCAGTCTCTGTGCCCACCAAGTCTATCCTCTACAAAGGCCGCATCTCTTGTTTAGATCAACTGGCTCCACTGCATTGCCTAGCATCCTATGATACACCACCCTGGCCAAGAGCTTCTTGAGGCGAGTTCTCCCTACCACCCATTGATCCTCTTGCCACCACTGAGATGAGGGAATTGCGTTGGTCGGCCAGCTTTTTGGTATACGCTCCATCACAACGTGCAAGAAGTACTTCTTGCCAACACTTAGAGGTACTTATTTTGCAATACGATCAACAAAGGGCCATTCTGCTGCCTAAGTATCCCAGAGGTCTATCCATCTTCTCACTTCTTTTTGGGAGAGCGACCAAGCTTTAGCCATATCATGGAAGCCAAACGGCTCATCTTGGAAGGCCACTCCACCAAATTGATTCCAATAATCTTGCATCACCTCTGATCCCGCTATGTTCTTTCGAGTTAATCAGTTTCACCCCATCTTTCCACGCTGCAACTTGACCAACAACTAGATCTGAACCCACAACTTTAATCAAAAAACCCAACACCAACCTCTATCATACCAATCTAGCTAAATTCAAGAACATACTCCTTGACCTTGAACTATTTCAATCATGTGTTTCAACAGCTCAATCTAGGGGGGACGACTATGAAACAAGCGAGGCAATCTTTTACAAATGAGGGCCTGATTGCGCAACCTCACATCTGAAATTCCTAGTCCCGCCTTGAAGCTTGGGAGACTTTAGAGGCTCCTATCAGATGTGATGAAGCCTTCTCTTTCCACCAAATTCTACCCATAGGAAGGCCCACAATAATCGCTTAAACTCACCCCAATTGGACTTCAATCAACTTGTATGAGGTATTAAGCATCATTATGGGGCACCAATCACCAACCTTGAGACAAGTCTGTCTTTTCGAGAAGGGCTTTACTAGACCAACATTCAGGTCCTCACACAGGGAGCCTCTGGTAATGGACACATTGGTCATGTCCCTCATATCTTCACCCAACACATCCCATAATTGTTTGAAGAATTCCACTAGGAGGCCTTCAGGGCCAAGGGGTGAATCATTTTCCATAGCGTTTAGCGCTTCTTCTAGCTTTTTTGTGGAGAATAGTCTAGCAAGCAGGCCACGTTGATAATCAAAAGAGCCTTGGGTGTACACCCTCTCTAGTAGCAGCCCATAGCCTCTTCCTACCAACTCATAACCCCGATGGAATCCTCGTCCACTATTGAACTTAGCTCTTTCTTGAGCACATCCGCAATATGCCAAAACTCGGTAACCAAGTGACCTTCCTTGTCCAAGACTCTATCCACCATGTCTCTTTCATGCTTCTTTTCCACCACTTGAAAGAAGAACTTAGAGGGGCAGTGCCTGACTTCGAGACACATCTGTCTACTTCTAGCCCTAGCCCATTCGGCTTCTTCACACCTCCGAATTTTAGAGCTGACTCAGTCTCTACCATTAAGGTTGAGAGGAATAAATTTGTAGGATTTAAGACTATAGTCACCCCAATAGCATTCCGCAGGTGATCCGCTTCATTCATACTGTTCTCCCACATCCTTGGTTTTGACAACTACTCGAATGGTGGCATCCCATTTCACACACGGATAAAAAATGATGAGTCTCGCTAGCTAATATTTTGGATTCTAAAAGACTCTTCTTAAAGGTGTATGGGTTGTCCAGGGATTCCCCAGCCCCGCTAGCGGGGTACTAAATGTCCAGCACATGATCAGACCCACCATACATCCCTCTTCTGAAAGTGATCGAGTCTAGCTGCCCTATACTCCTCAGCCTTTCTGTGGTTCACCACGAGAACTCATTTAGATTCACAAGATCTAGCTCTACATAGTCCACCAAGCCTTTATTACTCCCATTTAACCTTTTTTGGGCCAGAGATTAAGAGCGCTGGGTGCGAATGATCGAGCTCGCTATGCCTTGTTAGTTACCTTTCTATTTAAGAGTTCCTTAGTTTGGCATACATGTGCGAAACAATTTGTTGAGATTAAGGGCCCTCAAAATCGTCATGCACAAACCGTTTGGGAGTGGTAGTTTCATCATAACCTACCACTAGGAAGTTATGCATAAACACTAGTGCCCTTATTCTCATTTTAACATAACCTACCATAATTAAATTATTCCATACTAATGTCTTAAAAATAATTGGATAAGCATTCTCCAAGTGGGTCAAATCTGGTTTTAAATTTTAGCATTTACACTAGTACATTCGTAACCATGCGTTTGCTCCATGCTGAAATTGTATTAGAATATGATTTTAAATTCTAGCATTTACACTTCTAGCTAGTATGTCCCCCCATACATTGATAGTACATTCGTATACATGCGTTTGCTCTATGCTGAAATTATATTAGAATATGATCTCCACCGTTTTGCTCCATACTAAAATTTCCTTAGAATGTGATCTACACGCAGGATGCTCAGGGCAAAATTAGCAACCAAATTTAGGAGAAAAAACATGCTTCAAATATGCGATATGATGAACCAAACGTCCTGTACAGTTACTCTTGGACAAGATTTCATTACACGGCTGCAAAGCATTTACCGTGCTTTTTTCAAACAGGCTACGGCAATTCCAACGATTGCCAAAAGCGTCGCTGTGAAGATAAGAGGCCTCTTAGATCCCCTAGACAACGACCTTACATTGTCCTTGCTGGGATTATCCTGCTCCTCTTGTTCCTCCCTTAGAGAATCCTGCAAAGAAACAAAGCCTTGGAAACTATACTCGTGGGCTTAGACGCATTGGAAGTTGAACAGCTATCAGGATCTCAATTTATGCGAATCCTTCATGATCACTAACTTATAGACGTAAATTATAGTCGTACATCCTCACCTGTGTTCGGGATCCCAAACCATCTTCCCCAGAAGCCTGAGGACCTTCGACGGAAGTACTGCTTTCACCGACGCGTGCGTACACTTCTCCAGCCTCTACATCCGTCTCTTGGTCCCCATTGACGGCCGGCTGAGAGGGATGTCCTGCCGCAGAAGCTGTGGGCTCAGCGGGAGGCTCTTGTTCTCCATTTGCAACGGGATGGGGGATGCCAACAACTGGCTCACCGAGTACAAAAGTGTCGTGAGGCTCGCCCACTACGGTAGCTACATGGGGCTGTGAGGCGGGCTCTCCGATGACAGCACCGTGGGGGGTCAGAATCCCCAGAGGTGCGTTACGTGGGCGGTCAGCCATGGCGATTCAGCAACTCTGGCAGAGCAATGGCAATATACGCAAGGCCAAATGAGTAGGGAGGACGAGGTGGCGACCGTGAATCTGTCGACCAACCAGCTCTTTGCTCAACCATGCCTCAGATAAGGCCTTTGATCTTGATGGCCTTGCTTGGTCTGATGTGGCTCATGTTTAAGGCTCCACGTAAGAGATTCTCCAACAAAGTCGACCCTGCACGGAAGGATAAATTTCAAGAAAATCGATATCTTCATGCACCATTCATACCTGAAATCAGTCATTTTAATTAAAGAGGAAAACTATAGATCACATAGAATCGCTCACAATTTCATGATGAAGTATCTTTAAAATAAAAATTTTAGAAAATAAAAAAGTCCATCGAGTTAATTGATATTCAAAAAGAGCAAAGTACAAAAATGGGCCAACTAATAGAGCAACATGCCCGTGGCCTGCGCTGTAAACCGCTCTAACCCACCCACTAGAGGCCTCTAGCTAGCTCTATCAGTCACTCACCCACTATGGGGTCATGATTCAAGACCAAGGTGCTAACATCAGTTAGTACTCTTCTAGTCATGTTCACTACCATGGAGTCTTTAATTCCCACTGTGCAACGATCAAAGGCGACATAGTTTCTTATACTGAGTATAATACCACTCCACGAATGTAAGGCTAGCACACCTTCAAAGTGGAGGTAAACCCGTACGAGTCTCCCACTAGGGCTGCTTTCTAGTTGCCCCCCATCTTAAAATTGAGCATGAGGCCACTCTTCTTAATACCAGCCACCACTTGCATCCACACAAATCTCGCTACTGGGAATCCCCAGAAGAGGTGGTTCACTACCGCTTCCACACAGCAGACATAGGTGACTAATATCCATGAACTCGGCCAACTGAGCACGGATCGAAACCCACAAGTTGATGATCTTCCACTGGTGGCGAAGCATGATGAAGTATCTTGAGTTCCCAAGAATCTAGACACTTCAAGGTGAGGAGAAAGCATGAGAATGTGCAGACATGGAATTCAAATATTAGTAGGAGGCCAAGGTTCATACCATGCGGATATGACACACATGATTGTGCTGATTGTTATCATCTTAGTCCTCCTTAAATGTGTCAATTGCTTCTCTAAAGTCCCCCGAGTTTGCCAGTGCAACAAGAAAAGGTGTGAGTTGAAGTAGCACATTGTCTCCCTCATCCATTACCAAATGGCCCTCATGAATGTATGCCATGAATCGGGGCACCATAATGCCATGGACCTGTTGGTGCTATGGATACACGTCCGTAGTATTCTTCGGACCTTTTCATGTTCCAATGGACCTTATAAGCTGCCAAATCCTTCGCTTGGGTGGTCTGAACCTGGTGCTAGAGTGTTTGGGTTCGGTGAATTGCTTGTCCATGATATGAATGGTGAATTCTTTGTTTGGATCAATTCTTTCCATCATAAACTTAATGTGGATTGGGTCGGCTCTAGATGAGGTTTTGGCAAAAAAGTCACAACTTGATGTAGATGTGTTTTTTGGTGATTTCCTCTCTTGAACTTAAGGTAGACTCATAGGACTATTTTCTAGAAATATAGGGAGCATAAAAAACTATTACATGTGATTACAAAATTCTCACAAATGTATGGTAACACAACGTTTCACCCAGACAGTACTCATATTTGAAACTTTATCTAGCATGCTTGAAAATAAAAATGATTTCAATGAGCTAGCAATTTTTAGAGTGTTTATAAGTATATAGAAGACATAAGAGTGACAAAACTTTATTAAAAAATCATTTTGGCAAGATTGATTTAGCAATTAACAAGAGTGGTTAGCCTAGCCGGTTGCATTATAAGTCGCATTACATAAAGAAGCATCTTTATATACTACACATAATAGCCATAAAGTGTCATATCTTAATTATAAAAATATTCTATCATAAGGGAGCATCACCACATTACAATAAAGGCTAAAACTTAAAGAGATTAAGTGCTCCAAACAGGTTTCGAGTGAAAGCATGCTACGGTGTATGTACTATTGGCAAGAATGTGATAGTACTAAGTAGTGTGCGATATGGAGAGATTCGAGATGATATGGAGAGATTTCTTGAAACGATGTGCAGTAATATATTTATTGATTACAGATTCTCATGCACAAGATATTCTCACGTACACATTCTCATGCTCATACACACATTTTCATGCACTGCGTCTCCTCTTAGGTGCTTCACTTTCGAACCTGCACTCTATCACTTTTAGTTTCGAACTTTTGAACTTCTGATTTCCAGCTTCCACTTTCGAACTTTTGAACTTCTGATTTCCACCTCGAATTTTCTTGCAGGATGTTGACACGGGTCGCTCTCTTATGAGTACTCTCTCTCTCTTTGTTCTTCTCTTTTCCCCCATTCTCTATTCGTTCTTTGATTTTCCTCCATTCTCTAAATGCTTTCCCCCCATAATTCAATATTCGGACCTGCATGCGATTGTCTTTTGCCATTCCTTCTGTCGACATGCAAATTTTTTGCTTTTGTTGTTGCTCTCTCTCTCTCTCTCTCTCTCTCTCTCTCTCTTTGTTATTTTACTCCGTTTCATGTTAGTGTGAGTCCTAGTACTAAAATATTACTCTCTTTGCAGTAGCTAAAGATCGCCATGTCTCCAAGGAAGCCCAAAGGCATCACATCTCCCGCCTCTAAGAAGCTCGATGTCCTTTCTCCAAGAAGAAACACTCCATCCAGGAAGTCTGCAACCAAAGAGAAGGCAAAGGCTACAGATAGCAAAGCAGCTTCTATTCCGACTCTAACCAAAGAGAAGCCAAAGACTGAGGACAACAAACCAATAGCAATTCTGACTAGAGTCAGTCTTGAATGGAGATTTTTTCTGAGTGAAGCCAGACTCATATATGGAGTTGGACACCTGGATCCGAGAAATATGGGGAAACAACAACAAAGAGAGCTGGTGCGGCTTTCATATAGTCGGCTGAAGAAATCACTGAACGATTTTATGAAGATTTACTATAGGATTTACAATTCAAAAACAGTCACGAACAATGAAGTTAGTACAGTTTTGGCGTGGGCATTCGCTGCATCTACTCATGGAGTAGATGTGGATTGGGATGACTTTGCCTAACATAGAGACATGAATTTGCGCTCGGCTAGCTTGGACAGCACATGTATCAAGCATGAACATGATGTAGGCATGTCTACAGCAAAACAGGAGCTTGTAAGTTTACAGGATCAACGGAAGTTCAATGTGAAGCAAGAAGGTGTACTGCATGAGTGGAAGGATACATTGTCAAAGGAGAATGCAAGATTGCATGCAGATTTTGAGGTTGCTACTACAACTGAAGGCGAAGCCCTCATAAAAGTTGAATCAATTGTACATACACTTAGCTAGGTGCGTAGTAAAGTAGACAATTTATTACATGGTAGTGTATTGCAGGATGGGTTCTTGAAGGATGTAGCAAAACTTGAGGCAGAATTGGATGCAGCAAAAGTAATATTTGAATCCAGCTAAAAGGCGGCGAATCAACATTGGAGAGAACTACCAAGCAAGCTCAAGTTTTTTGAGCAATGTGTAGCATCTGATTGAGAAGCTCCTAAGTCAGGGTTCTGGAGTTTTGAATCTAGCACCAACTCACCATCCCACAGGCTCTACAGCAGCGTCTATGAACGTGAATATTGAATGGTGAGGTTCTTAACTTCCATGTACAAATCAATGTTTTAGTTTTTTAAGTTGGGTCCCCTTACAAGTAGTGTGTACTTACCCTTTCAATAAATGTGCAGGTGTGTTTTATGTGGACTTGGAATTTCTCAAGAAACTATTGATGTGCTTTTTGCACCATGCTTGCACACATACCACATCATGTGTGCAGCATTCCATTTTTCTGAGAACTTGCAATGTATTCATCCATCCTACAATGTATTGGTGTCAAATGCATGGTTGGCTACCATGGGCTTTGACAAAGCAGGTATATTTTCTTCACTCTTTTTTTCTTATTACTTATTACTCAATAGAGTAATATAATATTGTACATGTTGAACATTTGAAGTCAATTATTTAGTACTAAATAGTACTGTTTATGTGATTTAGCAATATTTAGGATTTAGAACTATTTGGCATTTAGCAATGTTTAATGTTTTACACTATCTAGACTTTAGTTCTATTTAGCATTTAGTAGTATTCAGCATTATTTAGCATTCAGTAGTACTATTTAGCTTTTAGTACTATTTAGCACTATCTAACATGTTAGTACTATGTGTTTCAACACTATTTAGCATTTAACACTATTTGGCATTTAGTAGTATTTGTAATTTAGTACTATTCAGCACTATTTAGCATTAAGTACTATTTAGTATTTAGGACTGTTCAACATTTAGTAATATTAGCACTACCTACTATTTAGCATTTAGTACTAAAAGCATAAGCATTTAGTACTATTTGACACTATCTAGCACTGCTACTACAGTTGTATTTTAGCACTATCTAGCACTGCTAGTACTGTGTATTTAGTACTAAAAGGATAGCTAAAAAGGCTAAATACTACTAAGCATTTAGTACTAGTTAGCATTTAGTACTATTTAGCACTACTAATACTGTGTGTTCAATACTATTTAACATTCAACACTATTTGGCATTTAGTAGTATTTGACATGTAGTACTATTCAGCACTATTTAGCATTTAGTACTATTTAGCATTTAGCACTATTCAACATTTAGTAATATTAGCACCACCTAGAATGTAGTACTATATATCATTGTACTAAAAGGATAGCCTAAAAGGCTAAATACTAGTAAGCATTTAGTACCATTTAGCACTATCTAGCATTTAGTACTATTTAGTACTATTTAGTTTTTAGAAATATAATTTAGTATTTAGTACTATTCATCATTTAGTACTATTCAACATTCAATACTATTTAGCATTTAATACTATTTATCATCTACTATTCAGCACTCTAAATTAGCAGTTAGTACTATTTAATATGTAGCATTTAGTACTATTTAGTAGTATCAGTAGTATTTAGTAGTATTTAGCACTAGTTAGCACTTAGTACTATTTAGTATTAGTAGTATTTAGTACTATTTAGTATCAGTAGTATTTAGTAGTATTTAACACTAGTTAGCACTTAGTATTATCTAGCAGTATTAGGATTAGCGTTAGTACTATTTAGTACTTAGTAGTATTTAGTACTATGTAGCAGTACTTAGCAGTATTAGTAGTATTTAGCACTATTAGTAGCACTTAGCACTTAGTATTGTTTAGTACCAATCACATCTAGACTCCAACACAACCAATGGAAATATGGCCCTTAAGGGGTCCCCTTTAGGAGCAAGGGCTGTGTTGGAATATGTCCCTTACCCCTAAAGGGGACTCCTCAAGGGCCACATTTTCTTCAAGTTTAAATACTACTATTTTTTTTATTATTGTCTATCTTTAAATAATCTATTTGCCTTTTGAAATCATTCTTTTCCTTACGCAAATAGGTAAAGACATCAAAATACCATGTCCAAAAAAGTTGAAGACTGGTACAAAAAGCAAGCTGAAGCTGTTGAAAATAAGAAATGCGAAACTCCTAACATCTCAAATGTGTTCATAGACACCAAGAAAGAACAACAGGTAGAGGGGCATGCTTCGTGTGGAAAAGAAGACAATAATTAACTATTCGATGGAATTCGGTTGGAAGATAACAACTCCAAACCAATACCCACCATACACTAGGCCTTGAAGGCCAAATTGTAAAGGACTTATACATTGATGACCAAATGTTGTTACTTTCTAAATACAGAGTTGTACTGGTTACTTTGTGATACAGACTTTGCTGGTTACTTTGCTGATAAAATTAATGGTGAGCTGATAAATGTACTGGTGTTCTTACATGGTATTGGTGCTGTTAAATGGTACTGATGTTTGCTAATAAAAGTACTAGGTGAGCCATTGTTTTATTCAGTGCATAAATAGCCAATGTTGATGTAATAAAATATATGGCCCTTTTTTATCTGTTATCTTTTATGGTATTTTTTACTCAACCATACAGTACCAATTTTGGTTCTGGATAAAATAATACTAATTGTTAGTCAGGTCTAAGCTAAGGAATCATGTGTCATGTCTGTTATGGTGCTCATACAATTGGTTGTTTTTGATTGGCATTATAGATCCATCAATGTGTAATAGAGCTGTACACTCTTCTACTCTAGAGCTACAGGATGGAATTGCAAAAAGGGCTGATAACATCTTCAAAGACCTTACAGATGTAGAGTACGGCCCATAATAAATAGCAACTTCAGATGTCTGAGACGACAGTTCCTCGAGCCAACTACTAACAAGGATGCTGAGGAAGAAGGGCAAAAAACTCCTACGTTCTAGGGTCGTTCCTTCATAGAACATAGTATGTTGGGGTGTGTGGAGTGCAGTGCCATAGAGCTGCTATATGTATCCAAGCCTGACCGGCGGGTTGTATATTGGGGTGTGTGGAGTGCAGTGCAAAGCTATTGTATCCAAGCTGTTTGGGCTTCATAATGTCATTGGACTGATTCTATATGTCTCATTATGATTTTATATGGTGCCTTCTGATTTTGTATGGCTCATTCTAAATTATAAGTGCAATATATTGAAAAGAGGAACAACATTACAAAAATATGATATGACAATAGTATAATGGTTCTCTTTCTCTCTCTCTCTCTCTCTCTCTCTCTCTCTCTCTCAATTGATAGCAGATGTGCTACTTAAGATAGTACTACATAGTATCACATAGTATTAAGTAGTATGATATGACAGGAGTACAATGGTTCTCTCTCTCTCTCTTTTCTCTCTCTCTCTCTATCTCTCTCTCTCTCTCAATTAACAATAGATGAGTTACTTAAGATAGTAGTACATAGTACTAAATAGTTCTAACCAAATAGTAATAAGTAGTATGATATGACAGTAGTACAAACTTAATATGAACTATAAAAATTACTACAATAGTACACAATCACTAAAAAATAGGGCTAATAGTATGATATGACAGCATTACCTAAACAGTAATAATATAATAGTACACAATTAAAACTAATAGTACTAAAAACTATTAAAGTTGCTCACTGTAGAGCATCCCTGAGAGAAACAAATAAGTCATGTTGTGAAAAGATTTGTTTGCTAGCTCCACTATCACTACACTTGCACAATTTTTGGATTCCTTTTCTTTACCACAGTAGATGCATATTCATTTGTCCCATTTAAACACTTGATTTTAAACATTTGTCCCTTAAGTTTTCAATTTTTTTTTGTGAAGACATGATGCCTTTGTATTACAAAAAGCAACCCCCAAAGGGGCAGCTAAAAATACGAAACATGCACAAAAATATGTGAGAGCCATTGTAAAAATAATTGCTCATCAATAGTTCTTATAGAGAAATGTTTGCCAAGATTCATTCGTGCACCTCCTGGGTTACACGATACACTATTCTCTGGCCTTAACCTTGTGCTTTGCTTGCAACATCTGAAACTTTATTGCCAACACCACATCAGCATGCACTATAGTAGGAGGTGCATCTTTTAGTAATGCATAACTACTTTTGCATTTTGGAATTTTTGCATAAAAGATTCCAGAAACCACTTGATCCTCAATGTTGAAGACATTACCCAACCATCCATCTCTTGCTCTATAAGGACTGTTTTTTATTTTGAGCACAATACCACATAATAATCCTCATTATCTTCATTTGTAGGGGACTGTAGTACTGCAAAATGGTCACCCATCTGAAGCATGTCGGCCAGCTGGTCTCTATCCACATCGCATATGTTACAGATTCCTTCTCCATGTTTGATGCAGTCTGTCCATTGATAGGCTCTAGCCTGTTCAAGGTCCATGGACTTGCATGACATAAATTGGTGCACTTATCCCATGTTTCGTCCATGCAGAATGAACAAAAGCATGACAAATGTCTAAACAAGGCTTGTGTGGGATCTTTGTTACTAAAACCCAATATGCAGTGTGTTGAACGACTTCCTTTGATGGTTTGGTAGTTCCATGCTTTAGACCTGTCAACATCACCAACCTTTACTTCTACGAAGAGTCTTTATTTAAAATCATCTCCCATCTTCCATGCCAACCATTCCACAACATCATGTGCATTTTGTATGTGGTAGTGCATTGAGCGAGTTCCCTTCATGGTGTGGCACTTCTAGTGCGCAGTTCTCCATCTTACGCACAACCATATTTCAATGATAAATCATAAATTGATGAATGACACAAGAAGACAATACATCAAAACATGCATGCTCAATCTTATTGTACGAGAAAGTCATCCTAAGAGGGAGAGAGAGAAAGAGAGAGAGCTCTAGAGAGAGAGAGAGCTGTAGAATCACTCAAACATAACTGGTTTTTGCACCATAGAGAACATACGGACCAACGTGCGAGGGCTTCAATGAGAGAGAAGGGGAGAGCCAGTTTGCATAGAGAATGGAGAGAGCCAAGGAGAGAGAGAGCAATGGACCTCTGGGAGAGAGAGAGCAATGGACCTCTAGTGAAGATGAGCGAAGGTAATTGCAAGGATAGAGATAGGACTCCATGAGAGAGAAGAGAGTCAACTGTCAATGGTTTCAAACATGTGCGAGTGATTCCATGAGAGAGAAGAGAGTCAATTGAGAGTAGATTGCAGATCGCGGATTCCTCGATGTGCAAGGAAATCATCCTCGATTGAGAGTGGATTGCAGATTGTAGATCGTGTAGTCCTCGATATGTGGAAATCTAATCCAACTGTCAGCGCCTTTTAGTACACAATTTAGTACTATATCTATGCTAGAACCTTTGCCAAAAAGAGTACTTTTTTAGACACCAGAGCATCCTTTCAACCTTTCGCATTAAAACCTCTTTTTTATAGTTTTGAATTATCCTGCATATAAGTGTTCTGCATATAACTTTTTTAATTGGTATCACTTATTTGTGAATAGAGGCACTTTATAAGTGTAATTTAAAGTCATGAAGGTTCTTATGATATCCTTTAACTCTTGTATCTTGAATTTAGCATGAATTACAACATAATGAACAATCAAAATATGGTTTGAATTTGGTGTTCTACATGATATTAGGTCCCCTAAAAACTCACACTGCTCCATAATGTCCTATTTTACACATATACAAAGTATGGTTGAGTTTGCAACTTGTTAGACATGTCAAAGAATTCTCAAAAGGTCAAAATTTGCCTCACTGTCAGCATTCTATCAACATTCTCTAAAATTACATTTGAGGCCATAAATCATAATAAGTATGATTATCTAGCTCCAAACCAATCTAAATATATGTGTTATAGTTATCCTTAGACTCTGGAACTTACAAAATTAAATAAAACTCATTCTAATTAAGAAGTATGGCCATTTTATCTAAAACCTAAGAAAATAACTTGAAATTTCAGTGTTAGATTGACCTTAAAACTTTAGGTAGAACTCAAAGTAATAGGTGCAAGTTCCAATCCATAATAATTCCAATTTTTTCTAGCATATAAGATATTATGGCAAATAATCAAAACCCAAAAATAGCTTATCACTACTTTTGAATAATTCTCGGAAGTGGTTAAGTTAATAGGACATAAAAGTGTCCTAGGACATTTTTATGTCCAACCAAACTAGTGTTAAAGTTCTCCTCTTTATAAAATTTGCCCTCATCTACTAGTAGAACCTTAGCCAAAGACATGTCTTCAAGAGTTAATCCAATCTACACTACTTAGAGATTTCACGTAGAGAGCTTTTCTGCATTGGCTAGTTCCCCTTTTTAATGCCCATTTACCATTAATGATATACCAACAACGCTAGCCCTTTCAATCCAATGCCATCATCAACCCATGCTCTCTATTTTACGTTGTCTTATGTGAGAGTGCTCTCAATGGAAGCAAGAACGGAAGAGGGAGAGAGAGAAACTGAGAGCCACACAAGTTTTGGTGGGTGCTGAACACCCTAATCTTCTTTTTCATTCATTTATATATGTGTTTGAGTGTTGTACATAACTGGGGTAAAGGCACAATGACCTTTAATCCCCACAACCTCCCACTTAAAGGACAATGTGCCTTTAAGGGAGAACAACCAGTGAGCATACTATCCAATGCCCATCAATACATGACAATACTCAAACCGCTAACTAGGTAGACTCTTCGTCAGCATATCTGCAGGGTTATCATCTATATGAACCTTGACAAGCTCTATGCACTTGTCCTCAAGTACCTCCCTGATGAAATGGTACCTGACCTCAATGTGTTTGGTCTTTGCATGAAAGACTGGATTCCGTGCTAGCAAAATAGCACTCATGGAATCACTATGCAATGTCGGTACACTTGTATGAATCCCCAAATCTCCCACTAGCCAATCAAGCCATATAGCCTCCTTGCAACCCTCTGTGGTTGCAACCTATTCAGCCTCTGTGGTAGACAAAGCAATGCACTTCTATGCACGAGACATCCACGACATTGCACCACCTACAAAGGTGAACACATAACCAGAAGTGGATCTCCTACTATCCACGTGCCCTGCATAGTCTGAATCTGTGTACCCAAGTACACACATGTCTCCTCTACCAAAGCAGATGCACATCTCCTTGGTACCCTTCATGCACCTCATGATGCACTTAACTGCCTCCCAATGCCTCTTTCCTAGATTAGCCATATACCGGCTAACAACTCCCACTGCAAATGCAATGTCTGGTCTAGTAGCTATCATAGCATACATAAGACTCCCAACTGCTGATGCATAAGGAACCTTGGCCATCATGGCCCTTTCCTCATCTGATTTGGGACTATCTGTATGACTCAGTTTCACATATGGAGGCAATGGAGTACTCACTACCTTCCCTCCCTCCATATTGAAACGCTGCAATACTTTTGTAACATACTCCTTTTGTGAAAGCCAAAGGAGTTTCCTACTCCAATCACGCATGATGCACATACCAAGAATATGACCTGCAAGTCCCAAATCCTTCATATCAAAGGCCTCATGCAACTTGGCCTTTAATGCATCCAGCTCATAAGTATTCTTGCTAGCCAATAGCATATCATCCACATATAGTGCCAAGATTATCAGGCTATTATCCTTAGCCCTTTTAGTGTAAAGGCAATGATCAATTTCACTCCTCCTAAAACCCTAGGACCGAATGAAAGCATCAAACTTTTGATACCATTCTCTAAGCGCTTGCTTAAGACCATAGAGACTCTTCTTCAGCTTGCAAACTAAATGTTCTTTTCCCTTTTCTTCAAAGCCTTTCGGTTGCACGATGTAAATTTCCTCATGCAAATGCCCATGCAAGAAAGCTGTCTTGACATCCATCTGCATAAGCTCCATATCCTCTGCTGCCACTAGTCCAAGCATGCATCTAAGTGTGGTCATCTTCACAACCGGAGAGAATATCTCATCAAAGTCCACACCCTTCTCTTGCTTGAACCCTTTAGTGACCAAACGGGCCTTGTACCTAGGCACATCATCACCTGTGACCTTCATTTTATAGACCCATTTACATGGCAATGCGTTCTTTCCATGTGGCAAAGAAACCAAGTCCTAAGTCTTATTCTTCATAAGTGAACTCATCTCTGATTGCCTAGCATACTCCCACTTGCATTGATCCTCGTGCATCATAGCCTCTCTGTAGCAAGAAGGCTCCCCGCAATCAGTAAGCATCACATAGTCTACTACTGGAACAAACCTATCAGGCGGTCTAGACACTCTAGATAATCTTCTCAAGGGCATTTCATCTTGCTGTCCCACCTGCATATCAGCCACATTTGGCTCATCATTCCCACCAATAGATGATCCATCATCTACCCTTGATTGTATACCTGTGGGAGTACTTGGTGGTACCATTTCTTGCACATTTGGTGCATGGACAGCTTGCTGTCTATCAACATATGCAGGTCGATTCACATCTTGGAAAGTGATTCTCCTCATTTCCACATCCCTCATGGGTGCCTTATGCATCTTCTTCTCATTGAAGACTACATCATGGCTGTGTATGATCTTCTTTGCTTCTGGATCCCAGAGACGATAGCCTATCTCTCCACTTTCACCATAACCCAGAAAGATGCATTTCCTAGACTTAGGATGTAGCTTCTTTCGAAGCTCTTTTGGCACATGTGCATATGCCTCACACCCAAATATACGCAAATGAGAGTAAGAGGGCTTCTTGCCACTCCATGCCTCTTCAGGAATACCACCATCCAAACTGTTACTAGGTGATCTATTGATCACATGCATTGCAGTCTTCATTGCCTCAGCCCAAAAACCACCAAAAGACTTGCATTGGAAAGCATGCATTTCAACCTTTCTTGAATGGTACGGTTCATCTTTTCTACAACTGGATTTTGCTGTGGAGTACGAGGGGATGTGAGCTCCCTCTTAATCCCACGTGTATCACAGAAATGCTGAAAGTCATGAGAGAGATACTCTCCACCATTGTTAGTCCGTATGCATTTAAGCATTCTACCTGATTGATTCTCAACCAAGGCCAGCCATTTCTGAAATACCTGGAACACATCACTCTTCCGAGCTATAGCATAAGCCCACACTTTCCTAGTTGCATCATCAATGAATGTCACATAGTATTCAGCCCCGCCTAATGACCGTGTACGCATGGGACCACATACGTCTGAATGCACCAAATCAAGCTTTTCAAACTCTTTCTTTCCCCTTCTTTTATGGGCTGATTTAGTCTGCTTCCCATAGAGACAATGCTCACAAAATTCAGAATCAGAGAAACTCAAATGCGGTACATAACCCAAATGGCATAATAGTTTCATTCCATTTTGGCTCATGTGCCCCAACCTGCAATGCCACAAAGAAGTGCTTGGCTGCTCAGTTATTGCAACAACATGATCAAATACCCTTGATACATGTAAGGGATACAAAGTCCCACACTTGGCACCCCTGGCCAAAAGCATAGAGCCCTTCTGAATTTTCCAACTCTAAAAGACAAAAGTGGTGTGAAAACCAGCATCATCTAGCTGACCCACTGAAATAAGACTCTTGGTCAACTTAGGCACATGTCTCACATGTTTCAAAATAAATGCAGACCCATTTGCAAAAGAAAACTTTATGTCACCTACTCCCACTATGTCACATGCATAGTCGTTTCCAAGATGCACACAATTTGTCTTTCCACTGTCATAAGTGGAGAACCATTCCCTATGGGGAGTAACATGGAATGAAGCACCAGAATCCAAAATCCAATCCTGGGAATATGCATCATCTGAAGTGGTAAGCAACTCTGCAGATAAACTAGACATGAAGAGAATGCCATTGTCACTATCATGTGTGACTGCATTGATGTCCTCGATCTTCACTTTTCCTTTGTCCTCCCTTGGACTCTCTTCCTTTTGATTTGCACCCCAATTTGCATTCTTTTTCTTATCCTTTTGCTCTCTTTTTAGCTTGTAGCAATCCTTTTTCATATGGCCTTTCTTGCCACAGTGGTAACACTCAATGTTCCGTGCCCTGGATTTGCTACGAGACTTCCCTCTTTCTTGGGACTTCCCCCTGAATTGTGATCTGACCCTTTGCACATTTAAGGCTGCATCCTGCTTGTTGCCATCCATAGACTTCCATCTAATCTCCTCGGCCAACAAGCTACCCATAACATCATCAAACTTCAGTACTCCACCAGGTGTAGAGTTACTGACAGCTGTACGAAAGGTATCCCATGAGGATGGCAATGAACATAAGAGAAATATTGCCTTAGTCTCCACATCAAAATTCATCTTCTGAGCCTAAAGCTGGCTGAAAATAATATTGAATTCATTCAAGTGAGAAGCAATGGAGACCCCTTCCTTCATTTGCAACTCAAACAACCTCTTCATGAGGTAAACTTTATTAAAGGTAGTTTCCTTTTCATAAGTGGCACACAGTTTCTTCCACAAATCTTCCGTAGTCTACTCATTTACTACTGTGAAATAAACTGACTCTGCAAGATGAAATCTAATAGTAGACTTTGCTAATGCATCCAACTCATTCCAATCATCCTCAGACATATTTGCAGGCTTAGCTTCAATCCCTGCCAAGGGTTTAATCTACTTCTTTTGAACAAGCACATCCCTTATTTGTTCTTTCCACAAAGAAAAGTTTGTCCCATCAAACTTTTTAATGCTAAAAAACTCCTTTTCAGACATGGAAGAGGATGCCATGATGCAAATGAAGCAAAAATCCCAAATGCTAGTGCCTACAAGAGAGAATCACACCAAATACCAGGTGCACCCAAATGTGTATGTGATAATAGAGTGAAATATCACCAAAACTCATGTCTCAAAGCATGTGACTCATGTGCATATACTATGCATCCATATGAGCAAATCTAGCCCAAAAGAAAATGCCAACTACAATGGCAATCCAAAATGCCAATAGGTGCCAAATGGCTCAAGCATAAACACCGTCCATGGGCATATGCATCAATAATATCTCATCCAAGAGAGCATAACACTATCAATGTATCACCTGCAATGTGTCAAAGCTGTCCCTCAGCATAATATAGCATCCATGTGCAAAGCGGCTATAAAAATAGCATCCCACAAGGCAATTTGGGCCTATCAACGCATCCAATAAGGATCGCAACGCATCCAAATGGCCTATAAATCATCCACTACAACCCAATGCACACCACGAATGAGTGCACATGGCTCAAACTACAACCAGAGTGATCTGCATAAGGTATGCTCAAGAAATCATGGTCCCGTGGAAAAGACCGCTCCTGAAAATAGAACCTGAGATGCCTCAAAACATGGGTGCCAATGCATAATCGGACTCAGCAAGAAAATCAGCAAATATCTCTCTTCTGTCGAAACTCCAAAATCCCAACCAATGAGTGAGAAATGGGAGTCAATACTTATCCACTGCCATGTGGCATAAATCTAAGGTTTCAAAACCTTAGAATGAAAAATGCATAACAGAGAGACAAAATCGAATACACAGAGATCTATAACTCTGAAGATACTCCACCGAATCGCGCAAGAACTGACAAGTAGGGGTTTTTGGGCGTCCAAAATGCAATGGGACAGACGGTTTTGGAAACCGTGGTCTCAATCACTTGGTCCAACACATGGACTGAAAAACTTTTTTGGAAACAGAGCTATTTGTAAACTCCACCGGAGTGCGAATGATGAGCAACATAGAAGTTTTAGGACCTCCTGAGTCCACCGGAACTGACAGATCTGCAAATGGTTGCTCCAAACTTGAGTTCTAACACCCGAGCAGAAAAACGTAGAAACAGACACAGTGAGTCAGAAATCCAATGAAATGATCCCAGATTCAAGAATGAAGGTGTTTCCAAGCTCCTGAAGTAAAGTGGACACCAAAAGCAAGCAATAGTTGCCTCTACAAGTCAATACAGAGTCTTTGTCATCGAACAGAACACGAAAAAGCTCAAAAAACGACTTTTTCTTTGAAAACACTTAACAGGCTCTCAATACCACTTCACAAAACCAAAGTGACTTTTCCAAAGGTTCCTCCAAGGTCTCTACACACTCGGATGCAAGTAAAGTCACCCACAAAGCTTCTCACAGAGCTTATCCTTCCTTCCACAGGGTTGTTGAGCTTCTAAGCATTCACGCACGCTTAGCTAGATCACCCTAGCTCTGATATCAGCTGAGAGTGCTCTCAACAGAAGCAAGAACAGAAGAGGGAGAGAGAGAAACAGAGAGCCACACAAGTTTTTGTGGGTGGAGAACACCCTAATCTTCTTTTTCATTCATTTATATATGTGTTTGAGTATTGAACATAACCGGGGTAAAGGCATAGTGACCTTTAACCCCCACATTATGCTATTCACAACTATGTCCTTTGTGCCACCTCTTGCAACCACCATCAGAATCCATAATCATATATAGCATCAAGATTACCACATCACCACTCATGACCACCACACCATCAAGACTACCATGTCAACTATGCCCAATTGATATCAAGGTCATGTCAAACTTATGGCACATGTGTGTAAGCATCAAGACACCTAAAAGCACAATGCAAGAGTTCATGCCACCCTTGATGCTTTAGTCTTCAATCATAAGAAACAGCTAATGTGATTGAAAGCATCCAAATGCATAAAAAAGACTCTAGGTAATACAAATGGAAAATCAACTCCATTATCGAGAATCCAGTGGAAAATGTTGCCGACAGTCAAACAAAGCTTAGCGCAATGACCATGCAATCTTATGCAAATGACATAAAAAATAAGCAATCAATATTGAAGTGTTCTTTATAGCATAGTTGAACAATTAGCAGATACGATTAAACAAAGTGGCAATCTTTAACCTACTAACCACGTGGCAATCTTTAAACAAAGTGGCAATCTTTAACCTACTAACCACGGACACGAGGAAAAAAAACTGAGGACGTGGCAACTTGGAGGAGTAGAGCATGCCATGTGTCACAAAGAAGGAGCTCTTCGATGGAGGCTTGGAGAGGGGAGGAGGTGGAAAGACAAGAGGCAGGATTTGAGTGGGGAGGAGGTGGAGTTGGAAAGACATGAGGCATCTTTGGGAGGAAGGAGGCGATAGAAGGTCAATGGAATGGAGGAGATGCAAGTTCAGCTTTGGGAGGAAGGAGGAGATGGAAGGTCTCAGAGCCAGGGGTTAAGACTTAGGCAAAATTTCACAAGCCAATCCAAGTATACAAGGTGAATTGATTAACAATTTAAGAACCGATCAATGCATGTGCCAAAAGGAGCTTTGAGTGTTTAAAACATGCACTTGTTTTGGCCTTGGCCATTTCTCAATTACTTTTTGGTTGATCTGTTTCCTTGATTCTCGCAAAGCAAACAAACAAGATCTCCATTGGATCCAGAAAAAGTGAAGCAAATTGGATTCCTAAACCTAGCATTGATGAAATAATCCAACATGAAATCATTCAATATCTAGGGGAGAAGGAGGCCTATCTTGCGGCATTTAATACACAAGCCACCATTGCTTTATTACTAGAAACTTTTTTACTGAATTAATAGTATAATCTAATAAGAATAGAGTCTCATTTATAGATAGAGCTGAATGGAGCAATCATATGCATGCTTTTGCACAAAGTGCTTGGTGTGCTCCACTTGATGTTAATATGATGGTCACAAAGTGGATCTATTGCAACCACTTGCGCTACTCTCAATCCATATCTAATTATGAGATCATTCATATAAGAAACTGATCGAATGTTGAGAGTGTAACTCCTTAAAGCAAATGTTTTTTGCTAGCTGGCTAAGGAAAGATCCACCTTCAGATTGGGAGTGGTTGAGGATGTTCATGTATCTTTTCCTATGCAAAGCACGGGTTTAGTACTCGTCACATGAAAAGTGACAACATGCATCAACATATAAGGACAGAGCATCCAATCTTACAAAGAATCACAATATTTGCAAATTTCCTCCAAAGGCAAAGTTGACAAGAAAGAAAAAGATGGCAAGTTTGCCATGCCTACATTAAGGGGGACTGTAGGACACGTAGTGTGTACTGCATGTCCTTTAAAAAATGGCTAGATCTAGGGGGTGTAGGGTCTCCAAGTCACACCAACACTATATTAGGGAATTTGGGAAATTTCAAATAGTTTGAGAATTCTCACTATGGTCAAGATTTTTGGCCACATGGTACAAATCTGAACCCATTACTTGAAGGTGGAATCCATTCTAAACACCATATTAGGGAATCCTCCCAAGTCCAACTTTCAAATAAGGGTTCATGTTTTGGCCACATGGTCAAATCTTAACCCCTTACTTGAAAGTGGGACTTGGGAGATTCCCAAATTCTCTAATATAGTGTTCACCCCATAGTTGTCCACAAAGCTCCAAATTCTTCCAAAAAGCCTCCGAGGTGGGAGGGGCAAGGGGGGATATAACTTTGGAGGTTCCCAAGGTTCATTATATTCAAGGGTATCCACGGGTCACAATTGTTTATGAAATTAAGTATCTATCCCATTTGTACATGTGTCAATAACGCAACATCCCCTAATTTCATAAGGCTCCATTAGACCATTCCATGCATTAGAGAGGGGTGAAGGCCAGTACCTCCAAGAGGGAGTGTTGAGATATCGAGCTCCACTCATGATATGCCAAGGTGACCGTTGTGCATTTATGTCACCGACTTGTTAGCTGCAGATGTGGTTGGTACACCCCGCCCATGAATAATAGCTGGATGACAGCTATCTTTATGTACTCTAGTTAGTGGCTCAGTTAGTATGCCACCTTAGTTAGATGAGTTTGGTTTGAGACCCACATATAGGGTTCACCTATTCTTTTGTACTTAGAGTTCTTTTGGCTTTCACAACTAAGAAGAAGAAAAATGTTTCCAGCCTCCACCTTTGTGTATATTCCCCCATTATGTATGTAAGAAAGTTGCAAGTGAGACTCCTTCCTTCTCTCCCACTCTCTTCACATGGTATCAGAGCTCGATTCGTGGTAAGGAGCTCAAGAAAGCAAAACAAGTTTGCGATGTCCTAGTAAGAGGATCAGTGTTGCTTTCCTTTTTTTTTGAGTTTGGAGCAAATCTCTATAGGTAGCACAACCGAAAAGTGCAAGAGTGCATTGTCTCAGATTGGGACACCCTTCGCGGTGTGGTGAGAGGGCAGTATATGCTCCGGGGCCATTTTGGGGGCCCGTTTTGGTGGCGAAAGTTTTTTGCAGGCACTTAGGAAAGTGCCTTGTTTTTGCTATGCAACCACTATTCTGCAGGTCGGTGAAAAGTTATCATAGAAATTACATCGTATGCCTATGCGCAGAGATGTTGGGAGTGACAGAATCATTTTTATTGCCTATTGATGCATAATCGTCACTAGGAAGTGACTGTGTGGTCAAATACCACTCTCGTCAATTTTGCAGATATGCCCTTATGAGGCAGAAGTTGTGTTTTTTTACAGTGACAAAATATTTTGCTGTGTTCTGTAATGGCGTCTGATGCTCTTTCACAAATTGTCACTAAAAAGCTTGACAAGAACAACTTCCAAGCATGGAATTTTAGAATGACAAATTTTCTTAAGGGAAAAGGCTATTGAGAGTTCATTTTTAGAGCTGAACAAGAGCCAGTTATTCCTAATGTTCCCAATGAATAGGAGTTGCAGGCATTTAAAGGCTGGCATGAGAGAGCCAGAAAAGTTATGTATTAGCTGTCTATCAGTATTTTAGATTCTATGATTGTGCATATTCAAGATACAAGCATGCAGAAGGAGGCATGGGATTCTTTGACAAAAATGTATAGCACAAATACGCAATCCAAGAAAATGGGGACGAGCATTTTCTGAGCGAAATCTTCCGAGCGTCCGAGCGAAGGAAAAAAAAAGCTTCCAACTATGCATAAATATGGCAAAAATCGATCAGAAGAAAACATAGTTTCACTTAGAAATATGCAAAGTATTATAGCAATGCCTATTTTATACAAAAATCTTTAGGTGAATCTGTAGGAATGGTGAGAGCATAATGGGATGGATTTTGAAGAAACCCACATGTAGAGTAGACTTCTCTATGAAAATTCCCTTATGATCCTTCTTACAACTTTTACTTAATAGGAGGTGACATTGAAAACCCTCTCTCAACCTATCTTCATGAAAGAGTTTCTTCAAAGAAAATTCATTGAAGCAAGCCATCCAGGTAGTTTCGCCAGCGAAACCCCTTTGAAGCAAGTCTCCCAAGGTAGTTTCGCTGGCGAAACTACCTTGGACAACACTTTTAAAAGTGACATAACTTTCATATCCAATGTCCAAATATAGTCATTCAACCACTCAAATTGATCGGAACACCCCATTTGAGCACATCTATGGAGTTATATTTTGGAAAATCTTTCATATACAATATTAAATATTACATGTATTTTATGAGAGTGATATATAAGCCTAAGTTAATACTTATTTATAGTAATTTAAACTTCTTTAGAAACATGTCCATAAATATGCTATAAAAACACTAAAAAGATATTGCCATATGATATAAATGTGTTAATAAGTAATTATATATGCATAGTATTATTACATTGAGAGTGATTATGAGGAATGTTTCTTAAAGGAATCAACACTTTTTTAAGGTAATAACAAGGGTACAAAGTGATGTCTCTAAATAAGAAAATTATGTTGTGTAAAAATGAATGAGTGACTAGTCTGTATATTTTTATGATAAAGGGATCTAGTTCTAGTGAAAATAAAAGTGTAAAAACCATGTTTCCTAAAGAAAAACATTTTTAAAAATCTCTTGAAAAACACGCTCGGATAAACCTGCTCATAGGTTTTTGCTCGTAAAATTGACGCATCCCAAGAAAATGCAGCTCAAGCAGGAGTTGCATAATATGCAGAGAGAAAATATGAGCATCAATGACTACCACATGAAGGTGAAGAAGATTGCAGATGCACTTGCTTCTATTAAGTCGCCAGTGGAAGATGATGATTTAGTTTCTGTGACCTTGAATGGTCTAGGAAAGGATTATGCACAATTTTGGACATCCATTTGTGGGGGTTAAAGGTCACTGTGCCTTTACCCCGGTTATGTACAATACTCAACACATATATAAATGAATGAAAAAGAAGATTAGGGTGGTTCTGCACTCACCAAAACTTGTGTGGCTCTCTGTCTCTCTCTCTCTCCCTCTTCCATTCTTCCTTCCATTGAGAGCACTCTCAACTGGTATCAGAGCCCGGGTGATCTAGCTGAGCGTGCGTGAATGCTTAGAAGCTCGGCAGCTCTATGGAGGAAGGAGAAGCTCTGTGAGAAGCATTGTGGGTTACTTTACTTGCATCCGAGTTTGTAGAGACCTTGGAGGAACCTTTGGAAAAGTCACTTTGGCTTTGCAAAGTGGTTTTGAGAGCCTGTTAAGTGTTTTCAAAGAAAAAGTCATTTTTTGAGCTTTTCCCTGTTTCGTTCGATGACAGAGACTCCGTATTGACTTGTAGAGGCAACTATTGCTTGCTTTTGGTGTCCACTTCACTTCAGGAGCTTGGAAACACCTTCATTCTTGAATATGGGATCATTTCATTGGATTTCTAACTGAATGTGTCAGTTTCTGCGTTTTTCTGCCCGAGTGTTGGAACTCAAGTTTGGAGCGACCATTTGCAGATCTGTCAGTTCCGGTGGACTCAGGAGGTCCTAAAACTTCTATGTTGCTCATCATTTGCACTCCGGTGGAGTTTACAAATAGCTCTATTTCCAAAAACGTTTTTCAGTCCGTGTGTTGGACCTAGTGATTGAGACCACGGTTTCTAAAACCGTCTGTCCCATTGCGTTCCAAATGCCCAAAAACCTCTACCTGTCAGTTCTTACGCGATTCGGTGGAGGATTTTCAGAGTTATAGATCTCTGTGTATTTGATTTCATCTCTCTATTATGCATTTTTCATTCTAAGGTTTTGAAACATTTTTCATTCTAAGGTTTTGAAACCTTAGATTTATGCCACATGGCAGTGGATAAGTGTTGACTCCCATTTCTCACTCATCGGTTGGGATTTTGGAGTTCCGACAGAAGAGAGATATTTGCAAATTTTCTTGCTGAGTCTGATTATGCAATGGCACCCATGTTTTGAGGCATCTCAAGTTCTATTTTCAGTAGCGGTCATTACCGTGGGACTATAATTTCTTGAGCATACCTTATGCAGATCACTCTGGTTACAGTTTGAGCAGTGTGTGCTCATTTGTGGTGTGCATTGGGTTGTAGTGGATGATTTATAGGCCATTTAGATGCATTGTGGTCCTTATTGGATGTGCTGATAGGCCCAAATAGCCTTGTGAGATGCTATTTTTTATGGACGGTTGGCACATGGATGCTATTTTATGCTGAGGGACAGCTTTGACACATTGCAGGTGATGCACTAATAGTGCTATGCTCTCTTGGATGAGATATTATTAATGCATATGCCAGTGGACGGTGTTTATGCTTGAGTCATTTGGCACTTATTGGCATTTTGGATTGCCATTGCAGTTGGCATTTTCTTTTGGGCCAGATTTGCTTATATGGATGAATAGTACATGCACATGAGTCAGATGCATTGAGACATGAGTTTTGGTGATATTTCACTCTATTGTGGCATACACATTTGGGTGCACCTGGTATTTGGTGTGATTCTCTCGTGTAGGCACTAGCATTTGGGATTTTGCTTTATTTGCATTATGGCATCCTCTTCCATGTCTGAAAAGGAGTTTTTCAACATTAAAAAGTTTGATGGGACAAACTTTTCTTTGTGGAAAGAACAGATAAGGGATGTGCTTATTCAAAAGAAGCAGATTAAACCCTTGGTAGGGATTGAAGCTAAGCCTACAAATATGTCTGAGGATGATTGGAATGAGTTGGATGCATTAGCAAAGTCTACTATTAGACCATCTTGCAGAGTCAGTTTATTTCACAGTAGTAAATGAGCAAACTACGAAAGATTTGTGGAAGAAGCTGTGTGCCACTTATGAGAAGGAAACTGCCTCTAATAAAGTTGACCTCATGAAGAGTTTGTTTGAGCTGCAAGTGAAGGAAGGGGTCTCCATTGCTTCTCACTTGAATGAATTCAGCATTATTTTCAGGTAGCTTCAGGCTCAGAAGATGAATTTTGATGCGGAGACTAAGGCAATATTTCTCTTATGTTCATTGCCATCCTCATGGGATACCTTCTGTACAGCTGTCAGTAACTCTGCACCTGGTGGAGTACGAAAATTTGATGATGTTGTGGGTAGCTTGTTGGCCGAGGAAATTAGACGGAAGTCTATGGACGGCAACAAGTAGGATGCAGCCTTAAATGTGCAAAGGGGTAGATCATAGTTTAGGGACAAGTCCTAAGAAAGAGGAAAGTCTCATTGCAAATCCAGGGCACGGAACATTGAGTGTTACCACTGTGGCAAGAAGGGCCATATGAAAAAGGATTGCTACAAGCTAAAAAGAGAGATAAAGGATAAGAAAAAGAATGCAAATAGGGGTGCAAATCAAAAGGAAGAGAGTCCAAGGAAGGACAAAGGAAAAGTGAAGATCGAGGAGATCAATGCAGTCACACATGATAGTGACAATGACATTCTCTTCATGTCTAGTTTATCTGCAAAGTTGCTTACCACTTCAAATGATGCATATTCCCAAGATTGGATTTTGGATTTTGGTGCTTCATTCCATGTAACTCCCCATAGGGAATGGTTCTCCACTTATGACAGTGGAAAGACAGGTTGTGTGCATCTTGGAAATGACTATGCATGTGACATAGTGGGAGTAGGTGACATAAAGTTTTCTTTTGCAAATGGGTCTGCATTTATTTTGAAACATGTGAGACATGTGCCTAAGTTGACCAAGAGTCTTATTTCAGTGGGTCAGCTAGATGATGCTGGTTTTCACACCACTTTTGGCTTTCAGAGTTGGAAAATTTAGAAGGGCTCTATGCTTTTGGCTAGGTGTGCCAAGTGTGGGACTTTGTATCCCTTACATGTATCAGGGGTATTTGATCATGTTGTTGCAATAACCGAGCAGCCAAGCACTTCTTTATGGCATTGCCAGTTGGGCCATATGAGCCAAAATGGAATGAAACTCTTATGCCGTTTGGGTTATGTACCGCATTTGAGTTTCTCTGATTTTGAATTTTGTGAGCATTGTCTCTATGGGAAGCAGACTAAATCAGCCCATAAAAGAAGGGGAAAGAAAGAGTTTGAAAAGCTTGATTTGGTGCATTCAGACGTATGTGGTCCCATGCCTACACGGTCATTAGGCGGGGTTGAATACTATGTGACATTCATTGATGATGCAACTAGGAAAGTGTGGGCTAATGCTATAGCTCGAAAGAGTGATGTGTTCCAGGTATTTCAGAAATGGCTGGCCTTGGTTGAGAATCAGTCAGGTAGAACACTTAAATGCCTACGGACTGACAATGGTGGAGAGTATCTCTCTTATGACTTTCAGCATTTCTGTGATACACGTGGGATTAAGAGGAAGCTCACATCCCCTCGTACTCCAGAGAAAAATCCAGTTGCAGGTTAGATGAACCGTACCATTCAAGAAAGGTTGCAATGCATGCTTTCCAATGCAAGTCTTTCTGGTGGTTTTTGGGCTGAGGCAATGAAGACTGCAGTGCATGTGATCAATAGATCACCTAGTAAGAGTTTGGATGGTGGTATTCCTGAAGAGGCATGGAGTGGCAAGAAGCCCTCTTACTCTCATTTGCGTATATTTGGGTGTGAGGCATATGCACATGTGCCAAAAGAGCTTCGAAAGAAGCTAGATCCTAAGTCTAGGAAATGCATCTTTCTGGGTTATGGTGAAAGTGGAGAGATCGGCTATCATCTCTGGGATCCAGAAGCAAAGAAGATCATACGCAGCCATGATGTAGTCTTCAATGAGAAGAAGATGCATAAGGCACCCATGAGGGATGTGGAAATGAGGAGAATCACTTTCCAGGATGTGAATCCACCTGCATATGTTGATAGACAGCAAGCTGTCCATGCACCAAATGTGCAAGAAATGGTACCACCAAGTACTCCCACAGGTATACAATCAAGGGTAGATGATGGATCATCTATTGGTGGAAATGATGAGCCAAATGTGGCTGATATGCAGGTGGGACAGCAAGCTGAAATGCCCTTGAGAAGATCGTCTAGAGTGTCTAAACTGCCTGATAGCTTTGTTCCAGGGGTAGACTATGTGATGCTTACTGATTGCGGGGAGCCTTCTTGCTACAGAGAGGCTATGATGCGCGAGGATCAACGCAAGTGGGAGTATGCTATGCAATCAGAGATGAGTTCACTTATGAAGAATAAGGCTTGGGACTTGGTTTCTTTGCCACATGGAAAGAAAGCATTGCCATGTAAATGGGTCTACAAAATGAAGGTCACAGGTGATGATGTGCCTAGGTACAAGGCCCGTTTGGTCACTAAAGGGTTCAAGCAAGAGAAGGGTGTGGGATTTGATGAGATATTCTCTCCGATTGTGAAGATGACCACACTTAGATGCATGCTTGGACTAGTGGCATCATAGGATATGGAGCTTATGCAGATGGATGTCAAGACAGCTTTCTTGCATGGGGATTTGCATGAGGAAATTTACATGGTGCAGTCGGAAGGCTTTGAAGAAAAGGGCAAAGAGCATTTAGTTTGCAAGCTGAAGAAGAGTCTCTATGGTCTTAAGCAAGCGCCTAGAAAATGGTATCAGAAGTTTGATGCTTTCATTCGGTCCCAGGGTTTTAGAAGGAGGGAAATTAATCACTGCCTCTACACTAAAAGGGCTAAGGATAATAGCCTGATAATCTTGGCACTATATGTGGATGATATGCTATTGGCTAGCAAGAATACTTATGAGCTAGATGCATTAAAGGCCAAGTTGCATGAGGCCTTTCATATGAAGGATTTGGGACTTGCAGGTCATATTCTTGGTATGCGCATCACGCGTGATAGGACTAGGAAACTCCTTTGGCTTTCACAAAAAGAGTATGTTACAAAAGTATTGCAGCATTTCAATATGGAGGGGCGGACGATAGTGAGTACTCCATTGCCTCCATATGTGAAACTGAGTCATATAGATAGTCCCAAATCAGATGAGGAAAGGGCCATGATGGCCAAGGTTCCTTATGCATCAGCAGTTGGGAGTCTTATGTATGCTATGATAGCTACTAGACCAGACATTGCATTTGCAGTGGGAGTTGTTAGCCGGTATATGGCTAATCCAAGAAAGAGGCATTGGGAGGCAGTTAAGTGCATCATGAGGTACATGAAGGGTACCAAGGAGATGTGCATCTGCTTTGGTAGAGGAGACATGTGTGTACTTGGGTACACAGATTCAGACTATGCAGGGCATGTGGATAGTAGGAGATCCACTTCTAGTTATGTGTTCACCTTTGCAGGTGGTGCAGTGTCGTGGATGTCTCACACACAGAAGTGTGTTGCTTTGTCTACCATAGAGGCTGAGTATGTTGCAGCCACAGAGGGTTGCAAGGAGGCTATGTGGCTTGATCGGCTAGTGGGAGATTCGGGGATTCATACAGGTGTACTGACATTGTATAGTGATTCCATGAGTGCTATTCAGCTAGCATGGAATCCGGTCTTTCATGCAAAGACCAAACACATTGAGGTCAGGTACCATTTCATCAGCGAGGTACTTGAGGACAAGCGCATAGAGCTTATCAAGGTTCATACAGATGATAACCCTGTAGATATGCTGACGAAGAGTCTACTAGTGCGGTTTGAGTATTGTCATGTATTGATGGGCATTGGATAGTATGCTCACTGGTTGTTCTCCCTTAAAGACACATTGTCCTTTAAGTGGGAGGTTGTGGGGGTTAAAGGTCACTGTGCCTTTACCCCGATTATGTACAATACTCAAACACATATATAAATGAATGAAAAAGAAGATTAGGGTGGTTCTGCACCCACCAAAACTTGTGTGGCTCTCTGTCTCTCTCTCTCTCGCTCTTCCATTATTGCTTCCGTTAAGAGCACTCTCACCATTGCCGTCCGTGAGAATTTTCCTGATTTTGAGGAGTTGATTGCTCTTCTGAAAATGCAATTTTATATTCCAATTTTTTGAATTTAACAAAAAATCAAGCGAATGAAACTTAGCATTGGTGAGCCTGAAGAGCATCACATTGGAAGCGTAGACTCCCCATTCCATAGCAAACGTGGTTTTTTCCTAATCCTTTGGTGCAGTAAACACTTGATTATATCTAGAGATCTTGTCTACGAAGCTATAAACTTCCTTTCCCAATGACTCTCTCCAGAACATGCTCCATAAATGGCAATGGGTAATGGTCTTTACAAGTCACAAATTTTACCTTTTTGAGATTTACGCATACTTTGATCTTGTCATTTTTTTTCAACACTATGATGATGGGGGATACCCAATCCATACGCTTGATCTCATAGATGAACCCTGCATCAATTAATTTCTATATCTCTTCTCGTACAATCATCACGTACTTTGGATTCATTGACAAAATATGAAGAGGGGAGAGGAGAAGAGTGGAGATGAGGAGAGAGGGCACAGCTAGAGAGCACACCACAAATGACTAACTGTACACTAGAATTAGTTGAAAAAATAGAATATATACAAACCCTTTTAGGGTTAGGGTTAGGGGATCTAACCCTTTCCTTTATAGCACTCTATAAGGTTAGTGCTATGCACATATGATCACGTGATGGTGCTATGCACACATGATCACATGATGTTGAGCGTGAACTCTCAACACCTTCCCTCAAGATCAACATCATGACGTAGGCCTTCCCTCAAGATGATGATTCTGGGGAATCGAAGAAGACTGAGCATTACATTCCATCACACCCCTTTAATGGGAATGTCCTTCCTCTGCGTCAAACCAAGAGCTAGTCGGTGTTTCTCGAATAGCTCTTTACCTAGTGGTTTGGTAAAGATGTCTGCAACATTTTCTTTGCTATCACAATGCTGCAATGTGATGTCACCAAGTAACACTCTTTCTCTGATGAAGTGCTCTCTGACATCAATGTGCTTTGTCCTGGAGTGATATACTGGATTTTTGGCCAATGCTTGAGCCAATTGATTATCACAGTATATTGTTGTTGGCTTTGACTCATCAAAGTAATCTATTTCTGACAATAGTCTTCTGAGCCATATAGCCTCACATGCACGTGTAGTGAGTGCTCTATATTCTGCTTTCAGTCGAAGACAAAGAAACAGTTGGCTGTTTGTTTGACAACCATGATATAGCACCTTGACCAAGGAAAAATGCATATCCCTGTGTCGATCTCCTGGTCTCATGATCTCCAGCATAGTCACTGTCACAGTATCCATGCAACCGTGGATGACTTCCTCTGTATTCTATCCCAAATTGTCTTGTACCTCTGATGTATCTCAAGACTCTTTTGGCTGCATTCCAGTGAGACTGTTTTGGATTTGCCATAAACTGTGCTAGTGAGCTTACTGCATAACAAATATCTGGCCGTGTGATTGTCAGATATATAAGAGATCCAATGAGTTGCCTGTAGTATCTGTCATTGACTGTAGGCTTTTCTGAATCTTTAGTAAGTTTCAAACTCTGTTCCATGGGAGTGGCTGCAATCTTACAATCTGCCATATGAAACTTCTTCAGAAGACTGTCAACATACTTGAGCTGACTCATGAATGTGCTATCTGAATCTCTCCAGAACTCAATTCCAAGACAATAGTGCATAAGTCCAAGATCTTTCATGTCGAACTCTGCAGATAAGTCTTGTTTTAATTTTCTGATGAAGCTATCCTTGCTTCCTGTCACAATCAGATCATCTACGTACAAAAGTGCAATAGTAATATCTTCCCCTTGAACTTTGTAGTAGAGAGTATGATCTGCATTGGACTTCATGTATCCTAGATCAGTAAAATACTTGTCAATTCTGCTGTACCAACTTATGGGTGCTTGCTTTAAGCCGTAGAGACTTTTCTTGAGATGGCAAACCTTGTTCTCCTTTCCTGGTTCAACATAACCTGTGGGTTGTTGCATGTAGACTTCCTCGTCTAGATAACCATTGAGAAATGCATTCTTGACATCGAGCTGATACACATTCCATTTGCTGAGTGGCGCTAGTGATATCAAGAACCGTATGGAATCCATCTTTGCTACTGGAGCATAAGTCTCATCATAATCTTGGCCATATTGTTGTGCAAATCCTTTTGCAACTAATCTGGCTTTGTATCTCTGAATACTGCCATCTGGATTGTACTTCACTTTGTATACCCATTTGTTGGCTATGGCCTTCTTTCCTGGTGGAAGGTCGCATAATTCCCAAGTGTTATTTTTATACAAAGCATCCATTTCTTCATTCATAGCAGTTTGCCATTCTGGCTTATCTACTGCGTCTTCGAAGTAAACTGGCTCTTCTGTAGCCATGATGGTAGTCATAAGAGCATAGTTGGTGGTTTCCACCTGAATTGCTTTGCCTTTCTGAGCATATGTCAATCTGGCTGGTGGTCTACTTTCCCTAGTAGACCGTCTGAGCTGTTGTGGCACTGCTTGGGGTGTTGCTGACAATTCTTGCTCTTCTTCATCAACCTGTTCTATAGATGACTGTGAAGTCGATGCTTCTATCTCCTGTGTAGGTGAGGTTTTCCATTCTGATTCCTCATCGAAGATTACATCTCTGGAGATAATGACTTTGCGGTTGATGGGATCATACAATTTGTATGCTTTGCTTTCTTCACTGTAGCCAACCATGATGCATTTGTGTGACTTCGCATCCAATTTCCTGCGATGATCATCATGTATGTGGACATATGCTATGCAACCAAATATGCGGAGATGCCCAATGCGTGGCTTGTGTCCAGTGAATGCTTCATAAGGAGTCATACCTTGTATCGGTTCGGTAGGAAGCCGATTAAGCAAGTAGTTAGCTGTAGCTATTGCTTCTTCCCAATATTGATTCGGAAGATGCTTTTCACTAAGCATTGCTCTAGCACTGTCTGCTAAAGTCCCATTCTTCCTTTCAGCTCTTGCATTTTGCTGAGGAGTATCTGCACATGTGAATTGTCTTCAAATGCCGTGATTTTTGCAAAAGTTCATGAATGCTGAAGACATGTATTCACCTCCTCTGTCGGATCTCATGACCTTGATCTTTCTGCCTGTCTGGTTTTCTACCATGGCTTTGAATTCTTGAAATCTGGCAAACACTTCAGATTTCTCTTTCAGAAAGTAGACCCAACAATATCTGCTGTAGTCGTCGATGAAGGTCAAGTAATAAAGTGAACCATTGATGCTGCAGGTCTGGGCATAACCCCATACATCTGTATGAATCAAATCAAGAATACCTCGTGCACGAGAGGTACTTCTGACAAAGTTGGTTCGCTTTTGTTTGCCGAAGCAGCATGCTTCACAAACCTTTCCAAGAAACTGTAGCTTCAGAATCCCAATTGCCATATTTTGATTCCTGAGGTCTAACAAGTACTTGAAGTTGACATGACCATATCTCTTGTGCCATTTTGCAGATAGTGGCATCTGTTGCATTTGAGCTGACATGGCATGTTTATCTGGTACTGTAGCTAGCATCCTGTATAAGCATCCTTCCTTGACACCTTTTGCTACTAGCTAACCTCTTTTGGATTTGTCTCTGATAGTGCATTCATCACCGTCGAAGATGACTTTGTAGTTGTGTTCTGTCATTTGACCTACTGACAAAAGGTTCTTGCTGAGCTTCAGAACATAGAGCACATCTTTGACTAATCCTTTTGTACCAGTGAAATTGTTCATAGGGATAACACCTGTCCCCCTTGAACCGGATTGGGTGTATTGTTGCTGTGTAGATGACATTCTTTTGACCTTCTAATGGCTTCATTTCTGTGAACCATTCCTGATGATTTGTCATATGAGATGATGCACCACTGTCGATGTACCAAGGATCCTGTTCCACTTGGTCGACTTGATAGCTGAAATCCTCTTTGGGATTGAAATCAGTGTCTAGGTGCATTGTATCAGTCTGATGCAATTCCTCACTTGCAAGAAACATATTGCCATGTTCATTTGCAAAATGACTGTGACTAGAATGTCCACCACGATGATTTCCTCTTCCTCGGGAATTCCCTGGATTGACCGCCTTGGTCGTACTGCTTCTTGCGGCAATCTCTTTCATAGTGTCCAAACTTGTGACAGTAGTTGCATTGAATGTTTGACACATTGGTGGATGCATTCCCTCGTCCTTGGAATCTTCCTCGGTTGGAATGATTTCCTCTTTGCTGATTCTGATGTTGCTGGGGATGATGCTAATGCTGATGCTGATTTTGACTTTGTTGATGATGACCACTTTTTTTATATGATCTACCTCTGTTTCTGCCTTTGCCTCTGCTTCTGTCTGAAGCTGTGAATGCCTGATCATTAGAATGACCTTTACGTGCTTGAATGGCCTGAGTCCTGAGTTCTTCACCAAGTAGAACTGATTGAAGTTCTTTCAGTGTTGGAATTTGCCGTTGGATGGCAATACTTTGGACTAGATTCTCATATCCTTCTCCTAGTCCATTCAGGATTACTTGAACCATTTCTGCGGGATTCATAGTCTCTCCTGCTGCTGCAAGTTGATTATTGTAGTCTTTGATGCGGAGTACATAAGCATGACCGGTTTCATTGCTATTGCGAAAACTCTGGTTGATCTGGTTTCTTAGGGTGAGAATCCTGGATGTGTTCTTGGACTCGTAGAGAGCTGCGAACATATCCCATGCTTCTTTTGATGTCTTGACTGTGTTGAGCTGTCCTAGCATGACATCTTGCACATTCTGCTTGATCAGGTGATCGGCATACTTGTCTTTCTTATCCCATTCTGCTTGAGCTCGGGCAATGGCAGGATCTGCTACTGGTGTGGAAACTGTTTGTGTAGATGTAGATCCCGATGTAGATCCCGTTGCTGGTACTGTGACAACAGATGGAGTAGAGCTACTGGTGGCTGGATCGGCCAATGGTCTAGGTATAGATCCATCAACATACTCTCATTTGTCCTGAAGCACAAGAATGGTCTCCATTCGGTATTTCCATGTACCGTAATTGGAGTTGTCTAACTTAGCAGATGCCTCCAGATTGAGGTTGCTAGTCGACATGGTGCAAAAAATGTACTCAAAAGTGTCCTGAAAAACTCTGTATGAATCAACTGCAAATACACTGAAGATGCCAAGTGAAATCTCTGTACCGTCGGTGAAGATAGAACTGCAGTATATAAGATCTGATCTGTGTTACAAGGCTTGTGGCAATGATGCCGGGAATAGCCAAGAGGCTTTACAAGGCTGAAAAATGATGTGCACGATGCCGTGAGATAGCCAAATAGGCTTTACAATGGTGGCATGTGTGTGTGAAATCAAGTGCTATCTGCCCACTGAATCAATCTGCAATGCCTCTGAACTCTGAAGTCTGCTCACTGAACTGATGAACGTAAGGTTTCAGGTAATGTAATGATGTGAAATCGGATGTGAGCGTATGGACTGACTCCGAGTAGGTACTAGTCGGGAATTTCAGGCATGGCTTAGATTGGCAACTTGGGGAATTCAAAGCGTCCCCTCTATGGCGATCTAGTCTACTCTGATCTAGATCTAAACCAACCGTCGATCGATGAAAGAGCATCAAATAATTCCTTTTCTTTTGTTCTTTTTAAGTGCTGGGTCAGATGCATCGATGTAGAGGCAAATGTGCGTGAAGGAAGTGGTTTTGTCGGCGAGGCTCAAATGTGAGTGTAACTTGCACCGAAATGTGTGCGTGATGTAACGAGCGCGTAGAGCACGAAAAACCGAGCGACTTTCCTTTTTGGAGCACCCTCAAATTCTTCCTGGATCAAGAGATACGACTTGATCTAGGTGGAGGGGCAAAAGGAGTGCAAATGGTGCTCAATGATGATGTGTCACTGTGAGTCACATGCAGTGATGATGTGGCACTGTGCTTAGCAAGAGGTGTGCCAGTGAAGCTCTGTGCTGAGGTGGCAGGAGTGTGCACATGCAGTGTGTGCACAGTGTGCTTGGCAAGGGACTGTGCCTGCAGAGGGTCAGTGCTGACTGGACTGCTGAGGTGGCAGTGCTGAGGTGGCACAGATGATGTCAGCAGGGTGACGTGGCAATGCTGATGTGGCACTGATGACGTGGCACAGGGTGACGTGGCACTGATGATGTGGCACAGGTGATGTGTCAAGTGACATGGCAATCGGTGATGATGTGGCAGTGTGGATAGGCTGATGATGTGGCATAGATGACGTGTCAGGTGACATGGAAGATAAGATGACGTTGCCATGTGGCACAATTGTGATCAAACCACCTAACTAGGGGTTGACTGAACCTAACCCTGGTTAGGTCCTATCTGCCATGTGTCAAGCGACTGACCACTGGTGGCTAACCAAACCTAGGGTTGCTGACCAACCCTATCTGCCACGTGTTGCAAGGTGAGCTACCAGAATCAGAAAAGATTCTGACGGAATCCAAAAAGATTCTATTGACCTCTGGATTTCCGTTGATGGAGTCGTGTTCGCTCCCATCGACTTGCAGAAGCTCGCTATGAGGTCGTATTGAGGTAAGGAGCCCGTGAGGCTTGGGATGTTGATTGGCGCAGAGTAGTTGAAGCATAGGAGAGGCAGTCGGGCTATGTCGTGGGAGCGCTGCTGGTCTTTGGTTGGAGGAGCCTCGGTCGTTGGAGCTAGGCCGTCGATTTCGTTGGAGAGGCTGCAAACAACTGCTTAGGCCCGTTGGCCTTGGAGCTGTGGGCACTAATCTTATCTACGTTGATGGCAGTCGATGTTGAGGATAGAAGCTTAAATGCAGCGCCTTAGACTGCTCGACCAAACCGTCCTACTTGTAGCCGTTGCTAGGTGCTTGTAGCAGACTTTGGATCGTGTGGGTGCTAGTCGGTCAAGCGTTCGTTGCAGCAGCAGTGGTTGATGCGCTTTGCGTGGCTGTGTGTAGCGGCTATGGCTCAATTGGAGAAGTGGCGATTCTGTTTGGAGGAGCGTTGATGGATTTCGACGGGTCACGGGAGTTGATAGGAGCTTATTGTGACGGCGGCTCGTTGCTGGTCATCTTGGAGAACAGCGGAAGTCGTTGGAGTCAGCAGATGGAGAGAGCCCGTTAGACAAGGCTTGGTGGTATATGCTGGAGCCGTGGCTGTTGGAGACGAAGAGGAGCGCTAAGGCATCTAAGTGCTTGGAGGAGAGGCTGTAGACGGTGCAGCTTGGCTCGTTGGTCGATAAAGAGGAGCTGTATATACTACGTTGGCTTATGTAGTTGCTTGATGCGGAGGAGAGCAGCCGCTTGCTGCTACTATGTTGGGAAGCTGAGTCCTTCCTTGACTCTAGAGCTGCTGTTGTCGAGGCTTTGGCTAACTCAGACTCTCTGTCATGAGCATATCTCTCTCACGAAGAGCTCTCACAAGACTCTCAATAGTCTCTGGAAACTCTCTTTTCTCTCAAATGAACTCTCCCTATATCCGAGCTTTGTAAGCTCTCTCACTCTTCTCTCAATAATGAAAAACATAAGCTCTCAATCAGAATTCTCTCAAGAGCAATGACGGAAATTTCTTTCAATGGACGGAAATTCTCTCAACGGAAGAGAATGAAACACTCAATCTCTCTCAATCTCTCAATCATTCTCAAGAATCACAATGTCTCAGCGGAAGACAAGGGAGCTTTGATACCATGACAAAATATGAAGAGGGGAGAGGAGAAGAGTGGAGATGAGGAGAGAGGGCACAGCTAGAGAGCACACCACAAATGACTAACTATACACTAGAATTAGTTGAAAAAATAGAATATATACAAACCCTTTTAGGGTTAGGGTTAGGGGATCTAACCCTTTCCTTTATAGCACTCTATAAGCTTAGTGCTATGCACATATGATCACGTGATGGTGCTATGCACACATGATCACATGATGTTGAGCGTGAACTCTCAACATTCATCAAGTAGGGTCTCAGCCACACTGGTCTAATGTCATCCATCATTCGGATGGTTTGTTGTATGACCTTCGATGGCACACCCTTCATGTTGGTATGCTTCCAAGCTAGGCAATATTGAAACTCATGCACAAGGGAAATAAAAGCCTCTTCTTGCTTGGGGGGTGAGGTCATCAACGGCTATATAGACTAGTTTAGAGTCTTCGTCGTCTAAGGCAAGGTCCACTTCCTTAACTTTAGCCAGCAACCCATCATACCCTTGATGCTTCCCTTCTTTTGCAGTTGTTTGGCCTGCTCAAGAAGTATCTTGTGATCTTAAATCATATAAGCCTTGAAGTGTTTGGGGATCTAACATAAATCAGTCTCCTCTTCTTCATCATCTTCCAAGACCTTCGAGGTAGGTTGCTTCTCCTTGGGAGAAGTATTGGGGTCTTTGGCTTTTGAGCCTTGTGCTTCTCTGGTGGATTAGTTTCTAGGGAGAGCTTAGTCATAGCTAGAGGGCTCTCCTTTGCTTTGAGGGATCCTAAGGGAGCCTTGATCCTATCCAACTTGGCTCCTCATTTAGTCAAGAATTCATGGTGTGCGGTAACGGCACCCATATATCTCAACTAGAGAAGATCCATTTTTACCTTTCGTACCCCCTGCCCACCTTTTAATTCCCTTAAGACATTAATCATGTTTAAGGGAACTATGTTTGTCGGCACCATGGAATCATAGGCCACCAGCTTCATCATTGTCCTCTCGATTGCATCTATAGTAGCGAGAACATGCATCTAGTTCTGTGAGAACTCAGGTTCTACCAGCAGAGCATACTAGTGTTAATTCCTACTATCTTCCATGTCCTTCTCATTATAGGCTTGGAATACATCAAGGACGTGGTCCTCTATGTAGTATCCAACTCAACCACAAATAAGTTGCTAGTCATTGGGTGGGCTTTCCAGAGTTGGAGGTCAACCCTCATGATTTGATCATTCTTGCACATATAAATCCTATTCAAGAACCTTTCATGGACTAGACCTACATCATGCATGGAGGGTCTTCCAAAAATGACATTGTAACCATCTAGGTGCCCATGGAAGCACAATAGGTTAGGCCAAAGGTTTTGATCTTATGTCCCTCAAAACCCTTATTTGTTGGGTCGTTGTCCCATTGGCTAATTTAACATCCAGATTGGTGCTTTCAATCTTATGCCTTCCCCATTTGGCCCAACATGGTTTAGTGATAATGATAACACCTGCTCCTCCATCCAAGATTGTCATGGGATTCTTGCTTTGGTAGGTAATTGGGATCATGGCATTACAGTATCGTCACTCTCAAAATATTGGCCTAATTTGTTGACCAAAATCTTTAATAGGTTTGGTTCTTTTGTGGGTACTTCCATTACCTCGGTGGTCACTTCCTCAAGTGTGACCACTTTTCCATTCATCCAGTTGGAGAGGTCTTTCCAAAGGATGGGGTTCCCTCTTAGTAGGGCGGCTATAGGAAAAGGATGGGGTACCCTTTTAGTAGGGCGGCTATAGGCATTTTGATCTCTATGGATAAGAATGCAATGATCCCTACCACATCTTGATGTTGGTTGATGGGTTCTCGCCCTTCTAACTAAAGTTCTTCAAAACATTAAAGGACATAGCTTCCTCTTCTGCAACTTGGTGCCACTTAGGATCCTCTTTGAACATCTTGTGTCTTAAGAGCCACCGTCCCACCCAAGGCCCTTCTAAGCCTTCCTCAATCACCTTTTCTAGTGTAGGGGTGGCCTTAGGAGCTCTGTTTTGGACTTTGTATCTTGGGTATATGGTATCCATTCCCTTGCTGAATCCTTAAAATTTTCTTGGAAATCACGGACCAACCGTTGTGCCTTTGTAATCCATTGCTTCTTGATTGCTAGGTCGAGGTATTCTCTACACCCCATTGATTCTAAGTTCTGCCTATGTGATTGTACCCCTCTTACATTACCCTTTTCCAAAGACCAAGTACTGGCATGGCCCATGCTTCAGACGAGGTGGAAGAGGATACGGTGCAAGTGTCCACATTGGACCCGTTTGAATCATAACCTCATCCGATTCCTTTCCTATTTTAATGGCTCCTGAATGGCCCTTTTTCTTAGACAGGGTCAATGTTCCTTTATCCCTCTAAGATTTTTTCCTAAGTTCCTTGCTCATGGCCCTAGATTGTGCCCTAGTGATCATACTAAACGATACCAAAGAGACTTGACCCCTCTCAATGCTCAGTAGGCTAATGTTGGTCTTAGGATCTAGGGTCATTTTTGGGGCCCACCTCATTGGACAATCCTTGAAGAGGTGATCCACCCCACAGCTCGAGCATAATGGAGCATTCGGGTTGGGAGTGGTTGCTAGAGGTAAGGGTTGGTCCTCCTTACATGGGCACTCCTGAGAGTGCTCTCAACGGAAGCAAGAACGGAAGGAGAGAGAGAGAGAGATAGAGAGCCACAAGTTTTGGTGGGTGCAGAACCACCCTAATCTTCTTTTTCCTTCATTTATATATGTGTTTGAGTATTGTACATAATCAGGGTAAAGGCACAGTGACCTTTAACCCCCACAACCTCCCACTTAAAGGACAATGTGCCTTTAAGGGAGAACAACCAATGAGCATACTATCCAATGCCCATCAATACACGACAATACTCAAACCGCTGACTAGGTAGACTCTGCGTCAGCATATCTGCAGGGTTATCGTTTATATGAACCTTGACAAGCTCTATGCGCTTGTCCTCAAGTACCTCCCTAATGAAATGGTACCTGACCTCAATGTGTTTGGTCTTTGCATGAAAGACCAGATTCCGTGCTAGCTGAATAGCACTCACGGAATCACTATACAATGTCGGTACACCTATATGAATCCCCAAATCTCCCACTAGCTTATCAAGCCATATAGCCTCCTTGCAACCCTCTGTGGCTGCAACATCCTCAGCCTCTGTGGTAGACAAAGCAACGCACTTCTGTGTGCGAGACATCCACGACACTGCACCACCTGCAAAGGTGAACACATAACCAGAAGTGGATCTCCTACTATCCACATGCCCTGCATAGTCTAAATTTGTGTACCCAAGTACACACATGTCTCCTCTACCAAAGCAGATGCACATCTCCTTGGTACCCTTCATGTACCTCATGATACACTTAACTGCCTCCCAATGCCTCTTTCCTGGATTAGTCATATACTGACTAACAACTCCCACTACAAATGCAATGTCTGGTCTAGTAGCTATCATAGCATACATAAGACTCCCAACTACTGATGCATAAGGGACCTTGGCCATCATGGCCCTTTCCTCATCTGATTTGGGACTATCTATATGACTTAGTTTCACATATGGAGGCAATGGACTACTCACTACCTTCCCCCCCTCCATATTGAAACACTGCAATACTTTTGTAACATACTCTTTTTGTGAAAGCCAAAGGAGTTTCCTACTCCGATCACGCGTGATGCGCATACCAAGAATATGACCTGCAAGTCCCAAATCCTTCATATCAAAGGCCTCATGCAACTTGGCCCTTAATGCATCTAGCTCATAAGTATTCTTACTAGCCAATAGTATATCATCCACATATAGTGCCAGGATTATCCGGCTATTATCCTTAGCCCTTATAGTGTAGAGGCAATGATCAATTTCACTCCTTCTAAAACCCTGGGACCGAATGAAAGCATCAAACTTCTAATACCATTCTCTGGTGCTTGCTTAAGACCATAGAGACTCTTCTTCAGCTTGCAAACTAAATGCTCTTTGCCCTTTTCTTCAAAGCCTTCCGGCTACACCATGTAAATTTCCTCATGCAAATCCCCATGCAAGAAAGCTGTCTTGACATCCATTTGCATAAGCTCCATATCCTCTGATGCCACTAGTCCAAGCATGCATCCAAGTGTGGTCATCTTCACAACCAGAGAGAATATCTCATTAAAGTCCACACCCTTCTCTTGCTTGAACCCTTTAGCGACCAAATGGGCCTTGTACCTAGGCACATCATCACCTGTGACCTTCATCTTATAGACCCATTTACATGGCAATGCTTTCTTTCCATGTGGCAAAGAAACCAAGTCCCAAGTCTTATTCTTCATAAGTGAACTCATCTCTGATTGCATAGCATACCCCACTTCCGTTGATCCTCGCGCATCATAGCCTCTTTGTAGCAAGAATGCTCCTCGCAATCAGTAAGCATCACATAGTCTACCCCTGGAATAAACTTATCAAGGGGTCTAGACACTCTAGAAGATCTTCTCAAGGGCATTTCAGCTTGTTGTCCCACCTGCATATCAGCCACATTTGGCTCATCATTTCAACCAATAGATGATCCATCATCTACCCTTGATTGTATACCTGTGGGAGTACTTGGTGATACCATTTCTTGCACATTTGGTGCATGGACAGCTTGCTGTCTATCAACATATGCAGGTGGATTCACATCCTGGAAAGTGATTCTCCCCATTTCCACATCCCTCATGGGTGCCTTATGCATCTTCTTCTCATTGAAGAATACATCATGGCTGCGTATGATCTTCTTTGCTTCTGGATCCCAGAGATGATAGCCCATCTCTCCACTTTCACCATAACCCAGAAAGATGCATTTCCTAGACTTAGGATCTAGCTTCTTTCGAAGCTCTTTCGGCACATGTGCATATGCCTCACACCCAAATATACACAAATGAGAGTAAGAGGGCTTCTTGCCACTCCATTCCTCTTCAGGAATACCACCATCCAAACTCTTGCTAGGTGATCTATTGATCACATGCATTGCAGTCTTCATTGCCTCAGCCCAAAAACCATCGGAAAGACTTGCATTGGAAAGCATGCATTGCAACCTTTCTTGAATGGTACGGTTCATCTTTTCTGCAACTGGATTTTGCTCTGGAGTACGAGGGGATGTGAGCTCCCTCTTAATCCCATGTGTATCACATAAATGCTGAAAGTCATGAGAGAGATACTCTCCACCATTGTCAGTCCGTAGGCATTTAAGCGTTCTACCTGACTGATTCTCAACAAGGCCAGCCATTTCTAAAATACTTGGAACACTTCACTCTTCCGAGCTATAGCATAAGCCCACACTTTCCTAGTAGCATCATCAATGAATGTCACATAGTATTCAGCCCTGCCTAATGACCGTGTAGGCATGGGACGGCATACATCTGAATGCATCAAATCAAGCTTTTCAAATCTTTCTTTCCCCTTCTTTTATGGGCTGATTTAGTCTGCTTCCCATAGAGACAGTGCTCACAAAATTCAAAATCAGAGAAGCTCAAATGCGGTACATAACCCAAATGGCATAAGAGTTTCATTCCATTCTGGCTCATGTGCCCCAACCTGCAATGCCACAAAGAAGTGCTTGTCTGCTCGGTTATTGCAACAACATGATCAAATACCCCTGACACATGTAAGGGATACAAAGTCCCACACTTGGCACCCCTGGCCAAAAGCATAGAGCCCTTCTGAATTTTCCAACTCTGAAAGCCAAAAGTGGTATGAAAACCAGCATCATCTAGCTGACCCACTGAAATAAGGCTCTTGGTCAACTTAGGCACATGTCTCACATGTTTCAAAATAAATGCAGACCCATTTGCAAAAGAAAACTTTACAGCTGCTCCCACTATGTCACATGCATAGTCATTTCCAAGATGCACACAACCTGTCTTTCCACTGTCATAAGTGGAGAACCATTCCCTATGGGGAGTAACATGGAATGAAGCACCAGAATCCAAAATCTAATCCTAGGAATATTGCATCATCTGAAGTGGTAAGCAACTCTGCAGATAAACTAGACATGAAGAGAACATCATTGTCACTATCATGTGTGACTGCATTGATCTCCTCGATCTTCGCATTTCCTTTGTCCTCCCTTGGACTCTCTTCCTTTTGATTTACACCCCAATTTGCATTCTTTTTCTTATCCTTTTGCTCTCTTTTCAGCTTGTGGCAATTCTTTTTCATATGGCCCTTCTTGCCACAATGGTAACACTCAATGTTCCGTGCCTTGGATTTGCTACGAGACTTCCCTCTTTCTTGGGACTTCCCCCTGAACTGTGATCTGACCGTTTGCACATTTAAGGCTGCATCCTGCTTGTTGCCATCCATAGACTTCCATCTAATCTCCTTGGTCAACAAGCTACCCACAACATCATCAAACTTCAGTACTCCACCAGGTGCAGAGTTATTGACAATTGTATGGAAGGTATCCCATGAGGATGGCAATGAACATAAGAGAAATATTGCCTTAGTCTCCACATCAAAATTCATCTTCTGAGCCTGAAGCTGGCTGAAAATAATATTGAATTCATTCAAGTGAGAAGCAATGGAGACCCCTTCCTTCATCTGCAGCAGCTCAAACAACCTCTTCATGAGGTAAACTTTATTAGAGGCAGTTTCCTTCTCATAAGTGGCACACAGTTTCTTCCACAAATCTTCCATAGTCTGCTCATTTACTACTGTGAAATAAACTGACTCTGCAAGATGAAGTCTAATAGTAGACTTTGCTAATGCATCCAACTCATTCCAATCATCCTCAGACATATTTGCAGGCTTAGCTTCAATCCTTGCCAAGGGTTTAATCTGCTTCTTTTGAATAAGCACATCCCTTATTTGTTCTTTCCACAAAGAAAACTTTGTTCCATCAAACTTTTTAATGCTGAAAAACTCCTTTTCAGACATGGAAGAGGATGCCATGATCCAAATGAAACAAAATCCCAAATGCTAGTGCATGCAAGAGAGAATCACACCAAATACCAGGTACACCCAAATGTGTATGCCACAATAGAGTGAAATATCACCAAAACTCAAAGCTCAAAGCATCAAAAGATGCATCTGACTCATGTGCATATACTATGCATCCATATGAGCAAATCTGGCCCAAAAGAAAATGCCAATAAGTGCCAAATGACTCAAGCATAAACACCATCCACTGGCATATGCATCAATAATATCTCATCCAAGAGAGCGTAGCACTATCAGTGCATCACCTGCAATGTGTCAAAGCTGTCCCTCAGCATAAAATAGCATCCATGTGCAAAGCGTCCATAAAAAATAGCATCCCACAAGGCAATTTGGGCCTATCAGCACATCCAATAAGGACCGTAATGCATCCAAATGGCCTATAAATCATCCACTGCAACCCATTGCACACCACGAATGAGCGCACACTGCTCAAACTGCAACCAGAGTGATCTGCATCAGGTATGCTCAAGAAACCATAGTCCCACGGTAATGACCGCTACTGAAAATAGAACCTTAGATGCCTCAAAACATGGGCGCCATTGCATAATCAGAATCAGCAAGAAAATCTGAAACTATCTCTCTTCTGCTAGAACTCCAAAATCCCAACCGATGAGTGAGAAATGGGAGTCCACACTTATCCACTGCCATGTGGCATAACTCTAAGGTTTCAAAACCTTAGAATGAAAAGTGCATAACAGAGAGACGAAATCGAATACACAGAGATCTATAATTTGAAAATCCTCCACCAAATTGTGCAAGAACTGACAGGTAGTGGTTTTTGGGCGTCCGAAACGCAATGGGATAGACTGTTTTGGAAACCGTGGTCTCAATCACTGGGTCCAACACACGGACTGAAAAACGGTTTTGGAAACAGAGCTGTTTGTAAACTCCACCGGAGTGCGAATGATGAGCAACATAGAAGTTTTAGGACCTCTTAAGTCCACCGAAACTGACAAATCTACAAATGGTTGCTCCAAACTTGAGTTCTAACACCCGGGCAAAAAACGCAAAAACTGGCACAGTGAGTTAGAAATCCAATGAAATGATCCCAGATTCAAGAATGAAGGTGTTTCCAAGCTCTTGAAGTGAAGTGGACACCAAAATTAAGCAATAGTTGCCTCTACAAGTCAATACGGAGTCTCTGTCATCGAACAGAACAGGGAAAAGCTCAAAAAACGACTGTTTCTTTGAAAACACTTAACAGGCTCTCAAAACCACTTTGCAAAGCCAAACTGACTTTTCCAAAGGTTCCTCCAAGGTCTCTACACACTCGGATGCAAGTAAAGTCACCCACAAAGCTTCCCACAGAGCTTCTCCTTCCTTCCATAGAGCTGCTGAGCTTCAAGCATTCACGCATGCTCAGCTAGATCACCCGAGCTCTGATACCAGTTGAGAGTGCTCTCAACGGAAGCAAGAACGGAAGAAGAAGAGAGAGAGAGAGACAGAGAGCCTCAAGTTTTGGTGGGTGCAGAACCACCCTAATCTTCTTTTTCATTCATTTATATATGTGTTTGAGTATTGTACATAACCGGGGTAAAGGCACAGTGACCTTTAACCCCCACAACTCCCTTAGGAAGTGAGGTCCTTGGTACTTAAAGAAGGAGATTGGCTAGTTGGCTTGATTCTTATAGGGACACTCACTGGCCCAATGTGGGCCTTGGCACGTACAACATTGTATGGCCAGTCTTTGCATCAAGTGTTTCATGTCCCTTGCACATTGAGGGGCAGGGTCCATTTGGTACACCATAACATACTATTTATCTTGCAAAATATAGTGACTTATTTGGCCGAGTTGATATAAGGAACCTTTGTATGGGCCAGATTCATTCGTTGATGTGGCATAATTTGGTTCCCCCCACGCACTCAAGAATTTTTCAATAATCACCTAGTTCATAGGAGTAATTCAAGGTGGTGGTGGTGGTTTAGGGCCTAGGAAAAGGCGATGGTAATGGGAGGTTTTGAGCCCTATATTTTCCTTGGTTGGAAGGAGGGTCTCCTTGTATTGCTAGTTGACCGTGGCTATATTGGTTGGGTGGGGAGGGTAAGGTCAGACGTTTCCTCTATTGATACATCAACTGACCTTTAGATAGTGGCATTAGGAGTTTTCGTGACTACCCCATCTGGAACAATGGGCACAATAGAGTGCTAACCTAAGCTTAAGGTGTGAGCACTCACTTGTAGGGTGGTTGCTCATGCACAGTCCGCACCACACATTGTCTCTCCTAGGGAATAGGTGAGGATTGATGGCGCCCTCACTTGCTAATCCTCCCTTAAGTTGTTAGGCCACTCGGTTCAAAAGATCGATGTCCATATTCGCTCCCTTGGAGATTGGAGTTGTATCCTTGGCCTCACCTATGCTAACAGTCTTTCTTGTATGAGACACATCAGACTTCAAGTGTTTAATCCTTGTGATATATTCCTGTAGGGTCTCATGCTCCTCTTGCTTGACCTCATACAACTGGTTAATAGGGCTCCATCTGGAACAAGTGGGGGAGAATCCCAGTATGAATGCTTCTCTAAGAATCTCCCAGTTCATTTTCTCTTCTTCGCTTAGTGCCTTATACCATTGGCCTGCCTTAACATCTAAGATCAACCCAAATGCATTGACTTTGTTTAAGTCACCTATGTCCCCGAAGGTCTTGCAAATATGCTTGAACCTCTCGACATGGGACACTAGATCTCCCTCCTCTAAGAATTTATCTATAAGCTTGGAGATAGTGATGGGATGGATCCTTAAGCATTGGTGTCCCTTCCCATAAAAGATGGTGGTGTGGCCCCCTCCCTAATGCCTGCACTAGGATCCTCATAGCCTCATCTATCACAGTACCGTCTATGGTGTAGGCGGAGGTGCTTGAGGGGCCATCATGGTACCATAATTGGGTGTATTATAGAAAGTTGTAGGCCAAGTAGGTATTATGTTCACTGATCTTTGGGGTGTATTATAGAAAGCTGTAGGCCCAGTAGGTATTATGTTCACTAATCTTGGCCTAATAGGACCTAGAGCCGGCACATGTGGTGGGCTCAGGTGTACTGGCTGCACTGGTATGGGCCTAGGCATAGGCATTGTTACATTAGGCCTTGGTTTCCATGCTGTAGCCGTAGGCAAAGGAGTGCCCTTAGGGGATCCTTCCCAAGTTGTGTAGATTGGAATGAGGGCCATCATGTGTGGAAAGGTGTTTTCCCCAAAGCCCATCTACTCATTTCCCTACCCTCCAAGACTCAGTGGCCAAAACTTGGGTACCCAAGGATTAGAGGTTCTAGTAAAAGGATGGTTCACCCTCATAGAATTGACCACATGATGCCCTATAGGTTCCATAGTCAAGGTGGGCATGCGGTTACTTTGAGCATTACCCAATGCAAAAGTTGGTGGAGAATCTTACTACTCTTCAGATATTCTAGTTTTCCTAGCAAAGGGATTGACTAAGTCAGGGTTAGACAAGATGAACCATCCCATAAAATTAGATAAAGACTCCCTGAGTTGCAAGGCTGTGGTTGAGGGTGTGGAGGATTGAGGTCTAATCGAGCTAGAGTCAGGAGCCATAGGAGCTCCAAGATTTGGGTTCTCCCCTATTTCTGCGTCGAAGCTCATTAAGTCTTCAAAATTTGAATTATTGCCTTGTTAAGGGCCGTCTATAGAGTATGATCTTGAGACTGAGGGTTTGGATGAGGTTGATACTAGAGTAGTTCCTTGGCCCGATATTAAGTTGTGGGAGGAACTATCCTTCAGTTCTAGCTCAGCTCATAGGATTTTTCTAGATCTCAATAGCATCTAGGAAGATTTGAACAACTAGAAAGCCACACATGAGGATGCGAGCATGCACAAAATCTTAACTATCAAAGAGTCTCTCCAGGTGTGTCTTCCTGTGGAGTTTTCACTCTCTATCTACCAGTCAACTTGTTAACCCAACGTGTGCACTGATTTAGAATCTCAATGAACATTGAGATGTTAACCCATCATGGATTGGGTTGTTAACCCAATGTGTGTGGGGCTAGTAAGGTTACGTATCCATCGTGTTCGTAACCTAGCTTGCGTGGGGTTAAGGTTGATCCCTATTTTGGCCAAGATTTGAACATTAATTATGCCAACTGCTAGAGATTTTGCAGATGTCAAGCTTTCAATCAATGCCAGATAATGTCAGAGTGTCAGGAGGCTAACCCCACAAAGTCAATGATATCACCACATGGTCAACGCTATCCTAACAGAAATTATTTTTTCATGCGTTGGGTTATTATTCCAACATGTTCGTTGCATTAGGTTAACCTGGCACTTTTCTTTGGGAACTCTTTGTCCGATGGAGTTTTCAAGATTCTATGAGTTTCCTAGGCCTCCATGCAATGTTTAGAGTGTGTAAGGACTAGTTTTCTAGCTAACCTACCTACTAAACAACAAGAAGCAACAAAAAGGAATCAAAAGTAGAAAAATACTAGCAAGTCTGGACCAAAATGGAAGGTTTTCTTCCCAACATGGATTGTTTGTCCTTCCCAAGACCTTGAAACTTCAACCCAATCATCACCATTCAACTTTTTAGTGGGATAGGACTTCATCCAAGGTTTAGCAAATGATTTAAAGCAATCACTCAACATATATTTCATGAATTTTGGACTCTACAATGTCCAAATTCATTTTCATAGGTCCTTTTTGACAAAATTTTATTTAAAAACCACTATTGAAAAACCAAATTAAAACAAAAAAGTAAGCCAAATTTGAGAGTTTTTAAAAGCAAAGGAAAGCATATTATGAAATTTAACGTAACATCTTACATAGACTGGTTGGTGCATGGTCCCAAATCATTTTGCACTTAAATTTCTATTCAAAATATCTACTTTATCAAAATACCCTTAAAAAAGGTGGCACTACCCTTTTGGAGTAAAAATTTTATTTACTTACACTACCATTTTGTATTAATAATGTAAAAACTAAGAAACATAATTCTTAAATTACTTTATATTGCAAAAATCCAAGTATAAGTTTTTATTTTTAAGAATACTCATTAAAAAGTTTAACTCTTCCTCAACTTGTTAATAACTTAAATAAATAATAATAATTTAAATCCATGGACAAACTAAATATACATACATGTGTGTATGTGTGTGTGTGTGTGTGTGTGTGTGTGTGTGTGTGTGTGTGTGTGTACATATAGTTAAGGTCCATGCATGAGATTAATTTACCATGAGACTCCTCTAAAATCTCCAAGACTAAATAATGGTGTTAATAAACACCTTTCAAAGTTTTGTAACTCTAAAATCTCCAAGCGTTAATAACGGTGCCAATAAACACTTTTCATAATTTCAAAAAGCAACAATAGTATAATCTCAAAGAACTTTATAATGGTGCCAATAAACACATTGCAATAGCTACAAAGGCTTTTAAGATGTGTTTGCAGTGAGTGAAGCACACACCTTCAAATGATGCATCTTGATGGAGTGGGAAAGAGAGGGAAAGAAGGAAAAGGCAGGGGAAGGGGGAGAGAGATGGAATGGAGGGGGAAGGCCTATGAAAGGAATGAAAGTAAGGGGAAGAGCGAGGGGAGGGGAGAGAGAGACAGAGAGAGAGAGAGAGAGAGAGAGAGAGAGAGAGAGAGGGAGGGGGGGGGGAGGGGTGGGGGATGGAGAAGGGGAAGAGAGAGGGAGACAAGGGAGGAGAATGGGAAGGGAGAGGTAGGAGAAAGGAGAGGAAGATGGAGACAAGAAGGGAGAGCAACACGATGGAGAGGGAGAGGAAGAGAGGAAGGGAGGGGAACACAACAAGAGCAGGAGTAGAAGGGAGGGCGTGATTGAAAATGAGTTACGAGAGAGGTGAGAGTCAATATATAGCCCTAAAGGAATTCAAACCCTAGAATTCAAACTTACCACTCCTTCCCCACCCCACATCTATCTATCTCTCTCTCTCTCTCTCTCTCTCTCTCTCTCTCTCTCTCTCTCTCTCTCTCTCTCTCCTCCTCCCTTTCCCCTTTCCCCCCCCTTTCCCCTTCCCCCCCTCCTGTTATCCTCCACCCGCACCTCCCCCCCTCCCCCTTCTTGTCCCCCCTCCCCTCCCTTACCTTCCCCCTTCCCTTCCCTTCCCTCCCTCCCCTCTCCATACTTCCCCTACCAATGCAGCCACACTTCCTTCTGTTCCCCTCTCCTCCATTCCATCATTTTCCTTTTTTCCCCACCCTCCCCAAGGTAAATTTTTAAGGCTAATGTTTGCCCAAAGGCAAATTTAGGAGCTTCTCCAAACTGTTTGGCTAATATTTCAATCTTGAAAGTTGATAAATTTGCCCATAAATTAGCATGACTTCCTCGTATGAGGTCTAAATTTAGCCATCCAAGTACTCAAATCGATTGGCATAATCCATCTAGAGTCATCTATATGGTTAGAATTTTCAAATTCCAGCTTACAGAAAACGTGTGCAAAGTATCGTGCCCATCTAGTATGAGTGCATTCGACTGACACACCTCAGATAGTATTTTTTGTCGGTTGTGCATAACATGGTGAAAAATGGTGTTTGTGGTGAGTTTGACCATCCAAAGCATATCCAATGGGCACAATACTTTGTACACACCTAAACATAGGTTGATTCACATGTGTGTAAAGTATCATGCCCATCAGGTATGAGTGCATTCTAATGACACGCCTCAAATGCTTTCTTTGGATGGTTGTGCATATTACTTGGTGAAAATGGGATTTGTGGCAACCATTCAAAACATATTTGATGGGCACAATAATTTTCATGGACCTCAAAACTAAAGATGTCCAGCCATCAAGCCACACATGGCCCCCATCTGGTGTCCAAACCAGGACCTACCAGATAACCGAGCTACTCAAATGCCTTCTCCTCATATGGGGGGCTTACAAGTAGAGTTAGCTGGTTCTCGCATAGTTACACGAGAGTGGAGCATTGATATCTAACAGTATCATCCCAATTGGGTATGAGTGCATTTGAATAGCACACCTCAGATACGTGTTTTTTACGGTTTTGCATATTACTTGATGAAAAACGGGGTTTGTGGTGACTTGATCATCCAAAGCATATAAGATGGACATGATAATTTGCAAGATTCTCAAATAGTTTTGATTTATCCATGTTCAAAATATCATGCCCATCGATTATGAGCGCGTTATAATAACAAACCTCAGAGCATGTTTTTGGGTGGTTTTTGGGCTGCCATTTATAAGGCTTCAATGGGTTTAAGTATAATCAAAGTTCATTCACACGTTTTTAATAAGCTGGAATTTGAAAATTCTAACCATATAGATGACTCTAGATGTCTTATGCCCATCTATTTGAGTACTTGGAGGGCGGACATCATATAAGGAAGTTATGTTAATTTTTTGGCTAATTTATCAAATTTGAAGATTGAAATATTAGCCACACCAATTTGGAGAATCTCTTAAATTCACCTTTGGGAAAATATTTGCCCTTAAAATTTTACCTTGGGGAGGGTAGGGGAAAAAATGGAATTAATGGAATGGAGGAGAGGGGATTAAAAGGAACTACAGCCAAATTGGCAAGGAAAGTAAGGAGAGGGGAGGGAGGGAAGGGAAGGGAGAGAAGGGGGAAGGTAAGGGAGGGGAGGGGGGGAAGGAAGGGAAGGGGGGGGGAGGAGAGGGGGAGGGGGGGGGGGGGGGGGTAAGGGAAAAGCGGGGGGGGGAAGGAAAAGGTAAAAGTGGGGAGGAAGGGGAAAGGGGGGTAGGGGGTAAATGGGGAAAAGAGGGGGGAGGGGGTAAATGGGGAAAAGGAAAAAGGAAAAAGGAGGGGGGAAGGGAGACTCTGGGAAAGGGGGGAGGGGAGAGGGGAAAGGGGGGGAGGGGGAGGGGAAAGAGGAGAGGGGGGAGGGGAAGAGGGAAACAAGGAGGGGGGAGGGGAAAAGGCAGGGGGGGAAAGAGAGAGAGAGAGAGAGAGAGAGAGAAGGGAGGGGGAGGAGACGAAGGAGGAGGCAGTCGATAGAGCGAGCGAGGAAAAGCGAGCGGGCCCAAAAAAGCGAGCGAGCTTTTCTACAATTTCCTTATCGAGGTACTCAACATAGCTTTGTGGAAACCACTATTTGGGAAGATTCTCAAAAATAAAACTTATGTTACTATGTGTAACTATACCAATATTGCGAATTATAGTCTACCTTAACTTCCGATTGGAGCCATACTCACATTATGCAACAATAATATGTGGGTTTGAAAGAAACCGAATTTCCACTCCAAAGCGGATTCCATTACTGATACAACAAATCTTTTGCATTTGAAATGGGTCTTATTATCAAACTCCTTCAATAATCAAAACAAATGTGTTGCTTGATATGTTGAACTTAGTAACGCAAACATCACTTCACCCATATGCAGGGAAAAAAAACAGTCTCTGTAGACTTCATAGCATGGGATTGCATCAACACTTATAACATTCAAAATGGTTCTTCTTATTAAAAGTGTTATCAACCATGAAAGAAAATGTTTAAAAATAGTTCACCCGTATGTTGAAAAACCCAAGTGTCATTTATGACATTCAAAATTGTTCTTGCAACCATCCTGTAGTTCCTAGAGATTTTGCCCATACTTCCAACCCCTTCCCTTCAACCACTAAGAGGTATCTAATAGTTTTATAGAACACTTGAGATATCATCACCTCCTAATACAAAACCATTATTACTATTTGTAGAACACTTATATCATCACCTCTTAATACAAGACCATTCTTACTATTTGTAGAACACTTGACATATCATCACTCCTTCCCTTCAGCCACTAAGAGGTACCTAATACTTTTGTAGAACACTTGAACCTTTCTTACTATTTGTAGAACACTTGAGATATCATCACCTTTTAATACAAAACCATTCTTACGGTTTGTATAACACATGAGATATCATCACCTCTTAATATAAGACCATTCTTAGTATTTGTAGATCACTTTAGATATCATCGCCTCTTAATACAAGACCATTCTTACTATTTAAGTCAGTTTCAACATTAGGATGATAAAACTAATTAGAATATTTTGACTTATGTATTATATATTTTTGAAGACTATGAATTTTAATGAGGAGAGGCATGCACACTATACACTAGTACTACTACTAGCCTACGACTATTAAGCCTAGTAGCACCAGTGTGATTTTGAGCCTTGTATCAACCTTTTGATAATTTTCTTTCATCGTTAGTGCAATAGAAATTATTCCTTCTATCAGAAGAATCGAGGAAGAATCTTGCCAAATTTATTCAAAGTGATGATTTTGTAGTCTACATCCACTATCCTCTGACTCTGAAAAATATATTAAATGTGAGCACCCATTTATCTTGTATGATCAACCCTAGACTATGCTGCGATAGGACATTACTAGAACAAAAAAAATATGAATTGATATGACGATGTTCGGTGTGAAATAACCAAATTAAGGATTTAATAAGAAAGAAAACAATCAGAATCAATAGGCTATTCAATGGCTCAAATCTGCACAGAAATTATAATGTGCCTCCCAACTGTTATGCATTCCAGCTCCTCATGTTTGACAAGAATGCAAACAATAATGAAATCACATTATCTTTAGTTTCAAAGTAAGCAAAGCACCAAAAATAAATGCAAACATATTGGATGAGGAATAAATAGGTATAGATATAGATAGACCTATATATATGCATTCATAGATATAATGATGATTAAAGTTGGATGGTCGTAATAATATTATGTGTACTATCATTGGGATTAGGACTACTATTGGTAATATTGTATGTAGTAGTAGGAGAACTACCATTAAGGAACACTCAAATAAAATTACTAATGGTGGTGATAAAACTACCACTAGTAGTTTGGTAATTACCCCTAACATCTACAACAAATATTTGATGGGTAGCTAGTATTAGGTCAAAAGGCCCCAATTGTGCTATAATAATGGACCAAAAAAGGGAGTGCTATAGCATCACCTAAGGGTCACTTTTTATCCATGAAAGAAACAAGTCGGTGCAACCTAGGTCATACAAATCTAGGTCATGTGGAGTGGTTCACGTCTCTTTCCTTGACAAAAAAGTTACACTACCTTTGATAGTAACTACAAAGATTGCTGCCATAGTGCCGTAGAGTAGCCCCTAGGTTGCACCATCATCCTTTTTTGCTTTTGAGCCATTAAGTTTGATCCACTGATTTTATGTATAATTATTCTACTATATGTTCACATGTCCTTAATAGGATCTTGATATAATCCCTTCCATTGTAAGTACTTTTACTTTAAGTTTCACATATCCTTAACAAACCACTAGGCTTCAACACAAATTCATTCTTATGTTTCAAACCTCAAACTCAAACACCCTTGTAAAAGGGATAATGTATTAAAGCTACATTCAATCCATCAAATCTTTGAATAACAATTCTATTGAAAATTCATGTATCATCAATAGGATTTCATCCATTATATGTTCATTTGTCTTTAATAGTATGTCTAAAAATTCATGTATCTTCAATATTATTTCTCTCATGTGTTCCAATATCTTCAAAGGATACCTTTATTTATGTCCAAACATGAGCATTGATTTGTATTTATCAAACACAATTTCACTCCACCTATTCTTTAGAATGAAATTTTTTCGCCAAAAGTGGGCCAAATGTAAGGTCTTTCCACATATTCTTAAGAATGAAAATTTTGGCCTTATGTTGGCAAGTCTATGGAATGAGGGTAAGGCCAAAGTCTCTGGTACGATGCATTAGGTCTTGATTAATTCTTCTTTAGGCTTGAATATTTAATGCATTAACTTCACGACTATTATTTATGGTTGAACTTGTAATGTATTAATTTCATGACTTAGGATTTTATGAAGTTATATCTAACATGTCCCAAATTTAATGGAAATTAATATCCTACATAACACAACAAAGTATCATCATATCCTTTTCCAAAATCACTGCTACCTAGCAACTCTCATAGCATTTTCACTGCCTTGCATTTGAGTTAGCTATGATGAAGAATGTTGCCTGCCTTTGGAACCTCTTAGAGTTACCGTTAGCATGATCTAATTTCATGTACCCCAAAACTTGAGACTTGGAGATTCCCATATCACACCAGCGGTAGCTATCTTGTCCACTCTCAATGCTAGTAAGAGCTAGGCCCCATAGACCGGTAAAAGAAGTCATTTTGGAGGTTCAATTTTTTCCCTCCGTCTTCTGTAGGCCCCATGATAAAATAGGATATATTCATCACCCTACATTTAATGCAAGAATTGACACAACTTTTTTGGACTTGACTATGTAGTTTACATCTCAAACTTGGTGCTAAAATTGTAGACTGGGAGATTCCCATATCACACCAATGGTAGCTGTCTTGTCCATTCTCAACACTAGTAAGAGCCGGTCCCCATAGACCGGTAAAAGAAGTCTTTTTGGAGGTTCAATTTTTTGCCTCCGTCTTCTCCGGCCCCATGACGGAATAGGATATATTCACCACCCTACATTTAATGCAAGAATTGACAACTTTTTTTCGACATGACTATGTAGCTTACATCCCAAAATTGGTGCTAAAATTGCATACCGGGCATCTCCATTTGCCGGGGGGGTGTCCCTAGCAACC